>NC_069713.1:4674817-4892317 GCF_027358585.1 Pangasianodon hypophthalmus
AGGGGGTCCAGCAAGGGTCCAGTAATGTCCTTCAAGTAGGCCAACACCAGCCTCTCAGATGACTTCATGACCACAGACATTAAAGCAACAGGTCTGTAGTCATTTACTCCTGTGATTTTTGGTTTCTTGGGTACAGGGATGACGTTGGAGCATTTGAAGCAGGAGGGGACATGTTGAAGATCAATGTGAAGATGGATGATAGCTGGACAGCACAGGCTTTGAGGCAGGCTGGAGAGACACCGTCTGGGCCTTTGGCTTTCCTTATCTTCTCTTTCCTGAAGACTTTGTGCACATCATCTTCAGGCTGAGAGACAGTAGTGGGGGGGGGATTGGGGGGGGGGGATGGGGGGGGGGGTGTAGTGAAAGTGTAGTAGTAGAGTAGAGTAGTTTTGCTTTGCCACTCTTATCTCCCTATTTAGTGTGTATGCTTGTACAAGGCTTTGTCCCCACTTCTGTAAGTGTCCTCTTTGGCCTGGCGAAGCTGTTTGAGTTTTGCACTGAACCAAGGTTTGTCGTTGTTAAATGTTAAATAAGTCCTGGTGGGAACACGCATGTCCTCACAGAAACTGATGTAGGACGTCACGGTGTCAGTGAGCTCATCCAGATCAGTAGCTGCAGCCTCAAAAACACTCCAATCAGTGCAGTCAAAGCAGGCTTGTAAATCCCACTCTGCTTCAGTAGTCCATCTCTTTACAGTTTTTACTACAGGATTAGCAGATTTAAGTTTCTGCTTGTAGGCCGGTAGAAGATGAACCAAACAGTGATCAGAGAGTCCCAGAGCTGGTCGGGGGACAGAGTGGTATGCATCCTTTAAAACAGTGTAGCAATGGTCCAGTATATTGCTGCCCCTGGTGGGGCATGTGATGTGCGGTCTGTATTTAGGCAGTTCGTGGGTGAGATTAGCTTTATTAAAATCACCGAGAACGATAATGAAAGAGTCCGGATAACGCTGCTCTGTGTGTGTGATCTGATTGGTCAACAGTTCTAGCGCCGCGCTCACACGCGCGTCAGGAGAATGTACGCACTCACCAGAATAAAGCAAAACTCCCGCGGCGAATAAAAAGGCTTACAGTTAATAAAGAGAGCTTCCAAAATTGGGCAGCACATCTTCTTTAAAACTGTCACGTCTGTACACCAGCCTTCACTGATATAAAAACATAATCCACCGCCTCTCATTTTCCCCGATGACTCGGTGATGTGATAGTTGATGCATAGTTTAAAAAGTCCTTGTTTGTGCCAGTGAGGAGTTGTAGTTCATCTGATTTATTTGCTAGGGAGCGGAGATTCTCCAGATGAATGCTGAGCAGCGGAGTCCTAAATCCGCGCTGTCGGAATTTCCCTCGTTTGCGTCAGCTGGAGCGCTTGTTTGGGATTCAATTCAATTCAATTTTATTTGTATAGCGCTTTTAACAATGGGCATAGCAGTCACAAAGCAGCTTTACAGAAATAAATGGATTCACAAAAAATATATATTGTAAATATTTGAATTTATCACTGTCAATATATGCCTAATGAGCAAGCCAGTGGCGACGGTGGCAAGGAAAAACTCCCTGAGATGATATGAGGAAGAAACCTTGAGAGGAACCAGGCTCAAAAGGGAACCCATCCTCATCTGGGTGCAACGGATAGTGCAATTATAAATAAACCCCTTCTATTATTGTGTACTATAAGGACAAATAGTGCAATTGTGTAACCAATAAATTCATCACAGTTTTCGCAAGAAGTCCGGTTGGTTAAAATCTATCCACAGTCCACTGATGGAGTCCTGAGTATGAAGCTGCTCGTGGTCCCAAAGCCACTACAGCAATTGCAGTCCCAAGCCATTACAGTACAGCTCCCCAAATGTGATCCCCAAGCCATCTCCACAGGCCCCAGGTGGCACCATCCCCAGCAATCCAAGCAGTTCTTCAGGCCACCCATATGGGGCCCCAGCAGCAGCAAGCGAACTCAACCGATGAGAACTCCAACCAGAAGTAGGGCATCGAGGAGGAGCAGAAGGGGCATCAGGATGGATCGGGCAGTGAGGAGGAGCAGAAGGGGTCAGGATCTCTCAGAAGTAGCATGTGTAGCTCGACAGAGAGTGAGGGAAAGAGAGATGGATAGAGAGGAAGAGATTGTTAGGTAAGCTTTTGTCCTCTAATGGTTAAGCACAATGTACTTTGCATGCAGAGTGCAAGCAGGTACTCCAACAAGACTAGCTATGACAGCATAACTAAAAGGGAGAGCCTGAAGTTAACACAGACATTAGGGCACCCTGGGACATAAGGCAGCCAGCCACTCCACCGTCGACAAACCTGAGTGAATGCGTGAGAGTGAGGGGGCGACAGCCTCCAAACATCCCAGTTCACCCAACACTCTATGCCTATGAACCCTCCAGACCTGCCCCTGTACCAAGAAAAAACTATACACAAAAGGTTTGACTAAACAAATATGTTTTCAGCCTAGACTTAAACACTGAGACTGTGCCTCAGCCCACAACACTAAGTGGAAGGCTGTTCCATAACTCTGGGGCTTTGTAAGAGAAAGCTCTACCCCCAGCTGTAGCCCGCATTATTCGAGGTACCAACAAATAGCCTGCACCTTTTGATCTAAGTAGACGTGGTGGATCATAAAAGAGTAAAAGTTCACTCAGGTACTGTGGCGCAAGACCATTTAGTGCTTTATAGGTCAATAGTAGTATTTTATAATCAATACGGCATTTGATTGGGACCCAATGCAGTGTGGATAAGATAGGGGTGATGTGGTCATATTTTCTGATTCTAGTAAGGATTCTTGCTGCTGCATTCTGGACTAACTGAAGCTTGTTTATGCATCTACTGGAGCATCCAGACAGTATGACATTACAATAATCCAACCTAGAGGAAATAAAAGCATGAACTAATTTTTCTGCATTGTGTAGTGACAATATATTTCTTATTTTAGCAATATTTCTGAGATGAAAGAAAGCAATCCTAGTTATATTATCTACATGAGCTTCAAAAGAAAGACTAGAGTCGATAATCACACCAAGGTCTTTTACTGCTGCACATGATGAAACAGAAAGGTCATCCAGAGTTATTATGTAATCAGAAAGCTTACTTCTAACTGCATGTGGTCCTAGTACGAGTACTTCTGTCTTGTCAGAATTAAGTAAGAGAAAGTTAATAAGCATCAAGTTTCTAATATCTTTTACACATTCCTCAACTTTATTACGCTGATGTCTGTCATCTGGCTTTGCTGAAACATACAATTGTGTGTCATCAGCGTAACAGTGGAAGCTAATACCATGCTTATGGATAATTTTGCCCAGAGGTAGCATATATACAGAAAAGAGCAGGGGGCCTAAAACAGAACCTTGCGGGACACCAAACTTTACCTTAGTATGAGAAGTCACAAATTACATTTACAAACTGATAACGATCAGTCAAATAAGACCTGAGCCAGGAAAGGTCTGTTCCCTTAATGCCTACTACATTTTCTAGTCTATCGAGGAGAATAGCATGATCAGTGGTATCAAAAGCTGCACAAGTTCAAGCAGCACAAGCAAGGAGACACAACCCTGATCAGAGGCCAGTAGTAAGTCATTTACAACTTTTACCAGTGCTGTCTCTGTGCTATGATGAGGCCTAAATCCTGACTGATACATTTCATGAATGTTATTCCTATGTAAGTATGAGCATAGCTGCTGTGCTACAACCTTTTCTAGGACCTTGGAGATAATGGGGAGGTTTGATATTGGTCTATAGTTAGACTGCTGACAGGGGTCAAGGTCAGGTTTTTTAATCAAGGGCTTGATAACTGCTAATTTAAAAGATTTAGGTACATAGCCAATGCTAAGGGAAGAACTGATTATCTTTAAAAGTGGTTTGATTGTTTCAGGAATTATCTGTTTGAGGAAACAAGTAGGTAAAGGATCTAGTATACAGGCTGATGATTTTGATGATGAAATTAGTGAAATTAGTTCAGTCTCTTCAAGGGGGATAAAACATTGTAATTGTTGATCTAATATTACTATATTATCATCTACAGGGTTAGTTATAAAACTGTCCGGTTTTAAATTAATAGTCTGAATTTCTTGCCTGATATTTTCAATTGTACCAATGAAAAAATTCATGAAGTCATCACTGCTATATAATGATTGTGTGCGTGTTTCTATTGTGGTCTTATTCCTAGTTAATTTTGCTACAGTATTAAATAAGAATCTAGGATTATTTCTGTTATCTTCGATTAGGGTGGAGAGATATATTGATCTAGCAGCACTAAGAGATTTCCTATAGCTCAAAAGGCTCTCCTTCCATGCTATTTGCAATACTACCAATTTAGTTTGATGCCATTTATGTTGTAGTATTCGAGTGGTCTGTTTTAAAGTTCGTGTATGATCGCTATACCAGGGTGCTAGCTTTTTCTCACTAATTATTTTTCTTTTAAGTGGAGCTACCTTATCTAGTGAGTTGCAGAGCGTTGATTCTAAGCATTCAGTTGCCTGGTCAAGTTCTTTGGGATCAGACCGTGATCCAATCATGCTTGATAAATCTGGGAGATTACTGATAAAACTCTGTGCAGTTGTTGATGTGAACGCACGTTCGATCGCAGCTCCTCCGTCTAAAATGTCCAGGAAAACGTCTGAATGCTCAAACGTTGGCAAAAAGTTATTTGGTGTGCTATTTCTGATGTCCAGGAGTTCGTTTCTTGATAAATAATGTAAATAAAATGAGCATTAGCATTTAATATAAAGAATATATTAATTTTCATCCCTCACATCACACAAGGACAAATTTTAATTTCATTAAATCACTTGATGTTTAACAAAACTCTGTTAAATATCATCTCCATAACACACTGCATTTTTTTTAACTCAATAACAGAAAAGCCTCTGGTTATGCAGTTAGATGTCATTTTAAAAGATTAAAACTTGAATGAGAGAATTCAAAATACATGTGTACAGACTGTTCTCAATGTACATGAGCAGACTGAACAGTGATAAGATATATTTTAATCAGTTCTGTTTAAATCTATTACCGTGTGGATAAGGTCAGGATTAAAATTTTCCTGCAGTTACCACTAGAGGGCAGCCTTCCTGTCAGCTCCAACCAGTCTGGCCATTCTCCTCTGACCTCTCTCATCAACAAGCTGTTTCTTTCTGTCTTTTTGTTTGTGTAATCTATATAGACTGTTGTGTGTGTGAAAATCCCAGACGATTTCTGAAATACAAGTTACTGCATGAGGTTATGAATTGTGCTGCTGCCACATGATTGGACAATTGTGTGAATGAGTAGGTGTATATGTGTTCATAATAGAGTGGACACTGAGAATATAATGGACATAGGCAAAATATCTGTTATTATTTAATGCAAATGATTTTAATCCTAGTAAAGTGAAACGTTATAGGTTTTACAGTGTGAGTCTTAAAACAGCCTTAATGTGAAATATAAGGGAACAGGAGCAACCACATCTGTGTCAACTAAAAGGTAGAAGTGACATATATGTACATTCTCTCTCTGTGTGTGTGTGTGTGTGAGAACACAGGAAGTTGCTGTGTCTGTGTCCACTAAAATAGAAGTGGGCTGCCCCAACCCCAGAGAGAACACAGGAAGTGGTAAGGCTTTAACACACACCTCTGCTCTGTCAGTCAGTCAGTCATTAGAGAGACAGGATGGAGCTGAGTCCACTCTCTGTGATGCTCTGTGAGTAAATGTTCTCTTTGTGTCTTCATTAGAGTGAGTGGTGGGGTATAAAGTTGTTCATCTGCAGTCTGAATGTCCTGAGTGATGAGCTTATTGTGTGATTAGGACATTGTGTGTACTTCAGCATGACTGCTCAGGTGGATCAGTGTATCCATATCTGTTATGAGAAGGGTTTAGTTTGATGTGTAACTACTCTCAGTAACTATGATAGTTCAACAGGTAAGAGTACAAGTAGAGCAAGTTTAAAACACAGGGTTTAAATAATCTAATGAGTGTAAACGAGTCTGTATTGTTGGAATCTGTACCTGATCTTCTGTGTCCTGCTGTCATCTGCTGCTCAGTGACAACCTCTCATGATCATTTGATTTGCTAAAAGAAAATGACTGGATGGTGTTTGTACTTTCACCAGTGGAAGTCATGGTTGTGACTAACTGAAATGTTTTTAACTGCTGTGGTGAGACTCTGGTGGTGTTTCCTGAGCACAAAAAAGTTTTGATAAAATGCCTTTTAACCTACATTTCCATTTTTGTTATTATTAAGATCTGCGCAGGGAAACATCTCAGTACAGCAAGTTCACTCTAACACACACTAATATCAAACCAATGCACAGTACTTTTTTAAAAAATAATCCCTAATCATTATTTACCTATCTGTGTTAAAAATAAGAGCAATAACTGTTCAGAAACAAACACTTCTCATCAGTCCTGTACACACACACAGAGCAGTGACAGTGTTAGAGGCCTGAGAGCAGAGGCCAGGTCGCGGATGTGGTTTATTTTCTATTTTAATGTTGTGGTGCAAATTCAGCAGTGAAGAAGGGGAGGAAGTGTGAAGGTGTGTGAAAGTGGACGTGTGAAAGCAGTAAATGACACTTAACTTTTTAACTGTTGATATGGTGGACATTATTGTAAATATGCCACTTATGTACTTCTGGTTAGATGCTAACTGCATTTCATTGGCTTAGTACATGTACTTTGAACAATGACAATAAAGTTGAATCTAATCTAAAAAAATAACTCCACTGACACTCACTGAGCTCTTTTAAAGCCAAAAGTTGACCAAGCTGAAAATCAGCATTTGAAGCCAGAGTCTCCACAGCAGGGCCAGTTGGAGACAAAATGACTATTCAGAGTGATACAATTTCTGTACATACCCTCACTGGCCATTTTATTAGGAACACTACACTATTATTACTGGAACACTCTTCAATTCCTATTACTGGGTTTATTATTACTATAATATCCCCCCAATGTGGACAAAGTCAGGATTAAAATGTACTGCAGTTAACAGTGGCATGCATCAAAGACATTTTAGTTTCTCTTTTCAACTGCACGCTGCCACCAGTCTGGCCACACTTCTCTGCCCTCTGTTTCCACTCTGCAGAAAATGTCATGCATGAAAAATCACACTAAACTAGAAGTTACACATATCCATCCCCTCCAGCTTTAAAACACAGGGTTTAAATAATCGAATGAGTGTAAACAAGTCTGTATTGTTGGAATCTGTATCTGATCTTCTGTGTCCTGCTGTCATCTGCTGCTCAGTGACAACCTGTAATGATCATTTGATTTGCTAAAAGAAAATGACTGGACAGTGTTCGTACTATCACCAGTGGAAGTCATGGTTGTGACTAACTGAAATATCTTTAGCTGCTGTGTGTAACATAATCAAGGCCTAGTCAGATGCACGTGCAGATTCAAGTTTAATAAAGACGAAAACAAAACTCAAAACAAGAACTAAGAACTCATGGCAAAATACAAGTACTAAGATACATAACCATGAGAAATGAAAGCATAACGAGACAAAGAAAGACAAACGCAAGACAATAGTGCTGTGCCAAACAGGACGTAAATACCAGTGCTAATTAAGCAAAAACATGAATCAGGTGTAACCAGTCATGTGACATGATCATGTGCGGCGCATTAGCTCATGGGAATTGTAGTCTAATGCTTGTTTCAGCATATCCATGACAGAATCCCCATAGTGCGCAGAGACGCATGAAAAAAGTTCAGGAGGTGGTCCTGGACACCCAGACAAGATGTTGCTTAGCTGATCAAAGTTCTTTTGAGCACTACCACTCGCAGGGCCTGAAGGAGGCGTGATGTCCTCCCTCTGGTACAGAGGCGGGGAGGTTTCCTCCGCACAGCCGAGGGGTGGCGCAATGTCCCAGGCCGAGCATGAGCGTGGAGCATCAGCCACCTCTCAGCCAGCGGGTGGGCTACATTCTCTGTGAGACCAGAGGGGGGAATCAACTGTCTCCACAAGCTCAGAGTGGGGAGCAATATTCTCCGTGAAGCCAAGGGGGGGGAGCGACATTCTGTGATGGACATTCTGGGAGTGATGTCCTCAGCTGAGCATGGGGGTGGAAGGACTTCCCCAGCGGAGCAGGATTGGGGAGCCACATCCTCAGTTGAGGAAGGGAGCAGGGCGATGTCCTCAGTTGGGCAGGTAGACTGAGCAACGTCCGAAGTGGGGCAGGGAGGGTGGAAGATGGTTTCAATTGAATTGAATTCAAAAAATTTTCTGAAGGGACGCATTGTGTTGAGCCATTCCTGAGTGGCCTTTACCCACGCTCCTTTCCCCTGTTGCTCGCACATCAGGCAGTTCCTCTTCAAGAACTCTTCCTGAACGGCGAGAAAATCCACTGCATCCATTTGTAGGTCTTGCGATCTGTCATGTAATGAAGGCTTAGACAGATGCAAGTGCAGATTCACGTTTAATAAAGACGAAAACAAAACACAAAACAAAGAAACATAACCATGAGACATGAAAGTATAATGAGACAAAGAAAGACAAATGCAAATGTGCTGTGCCAAACATGACTTAAATACCAGTGCTAATTAACCAAAAACGTGAATCAGGTGTAACCAGTCATGTGACGTGATAATGTGCAGTGCCGTGGCTGATGGGAAACGTAGTCTAATGCTAGTTCCGGCATATTCATGACACTGTGATGAGCCTCTGGGAGTCTTTCCTGTGGACAGAAAAGTTTTAATAAAACCGTGTTAGCTTTAACTAGACTTACTGAGAAAATGCCTTATAACCTACATTTCCATTTTTGTTATTATTATGTGCAGGGAAACATCTCAGTACAGCAAGTTCACTATAATACAGACTAATACTAAACTAATGCACAGCTCTTTTTTCTAAATAATCATTAATCATTATTTATCTGTCTGTATTAAAAATAAGAGCAATAACTCTGCAGAAACAAACACTTCTCATTAGTCCTGTACACACACAGAGCAGTGACGGTGTTAGAGGCCTGAGAACAAAGACCAGGTCACGGATGTGGTTTATTTTCTATTTTCACGTTGTGGTGCAAATTCAGCAGTGAAGAAAGGGAGGAGGTGTGAAAGTGAACGTTTGAAAGCAGTAATTAAGCCTTAACTTTTTAACTGTTGATATGGTGGACAAATTTAACTCCACTGACACTCACTGAGCTCTTTTAAAGCCAAAAGTTGACCAAGATGAAAATCACCATTTGAAGCCAGAGTCTCCACAGCAGGGCCAGCTGGAGACAAAATGGCTATTCAGAGTTATAAGATTTCTGAACATGCTACTGAAATATACTATTACTGGAACACTCTATTATTACTATTACTGAGTATATTATACTATTACTATACTATCATAGTATAAAAGAGGTGTTGGAAGCGGTATTTAAACAGTTCTTATTAAATCTTTTACAATGTGGATAAGGTCAGGATTAAAAAGTAGAGTGCATCAAAGTCAATTTGGCTTCAGTCTTCAACCACAGGCCACCACCAGTCGGGCCACACTTCTCTACCCTGTCTTTCCACACTGCAGAATAATTCATGCATGAAATGCTTAAATAGTAGTTCCATCTGTCCATCCTCTCTCTCTCTCTCTCTCTCTCTCTCTCTCTCTCTCTCTCTCTCTCTCTCTTGCTTTCTCTCATTAAGAACGTTACAGTGTGATACTCTGTTGCTTTTATGTCCCAGAGATTATCACTCTTCAATAATAATATCTGCTGCATATTTGGTTACTTTGTGCAATAAAGTGAAATAAAGTGAAACAAACACCTTAATGAGCAGAATAGTGACCTTTGTGTAAGTTACTGTAGGTTTTATTTATTTATTATTAAGAGAGCTTAAAATGTATTTCTTACAGATGGTAGTTTAGATTCCCTGAATAAGATTTATTCTTGTAGGTTCGTTGTGTCTAAAATGTGCTGTTTTCATTAATAGACTGAATATTTTCCATATTTATGTCATGTTCTGTTTCTGTTTCCTTTTTAGTGCTGATTTCACTTATACCAGTGGCCCATGCTCAAGGTGATTAATATATAATTTATCCTTTATATTGTGTGCTTATATTTGATTTGTTTTGGGGCTGAGAAGTTTGTGCACAATTTGTCAATTTTTCCTAGTTTATTAATGCAGTTTTTATAGCTCTTAGCAAAGAAAGTAACATTAACTCAGTTATTTTCATTCTTTGTTCTCATACCATCTCATGTGTAGATTCACTTTGTGCTCTTGGTAAATTCACCCACACTGTGTGGCTCTTCAGTTACTGTTTCTCTTTTTACAAGAACTACTTTCATTTAAGACAGTAAATTGTAATATAGGAAGAGGATGACCAACAAAAGTTTAGATGAAAATGAATAGTTTTATGCTGCTTAAATGCCTTAACATATTAATTATAAAACAGCACAAGTTTAATGACAGCAGCACATGGGAACAACTGACATAAATAGTGCTAAATAAAATGTTCCATGATGTAAGTAGGTTACACATATCAGTATCAACAAGTAACAAAAAACATGTACTCATACTCAGTCTAAAAAAATTATATTAGTAGTGTACACTTGGGAATTACTGTATGTAAGGTTTATTAACAACAGAATGTTTCACAGGGAGTCCTAAAGTCGTGGTGTCCATAAAGCCTGATACACATGTGTTCATTGGAGAGCATGTTACTCTCAGATGTGATGTACAGAGAGGAGGAAGCACTCAGCGGACATACAGCTGGTATAAAAATAATAACAGACTCACAGACAGCACAATGCAGGAGTTCATAATCCGGTCTGTTACTGACTCTGACAGTGGTGACTACACCTGCAGAGGACAGAGCAGTGACTCTCAGAGCTCAGAGATCAGTGATGCCGTTACACTGACTGTATCAGGTGAGTCTGTGAGTGTTTATTTCTTATTTAATATGATAACATTATTTTTCAAGGTTCAGATTTTGAGCTGTTAGTAACTGAGTCCCTGTTTGTTTAATGTTGACTTTCACTTCCCTGTCTAGTAGACACCAATTTCTTTCACAGGAATCATCATCATGTGTTTTGCAGTAGCATTTGGGTTTTATATTAAGTTTGTAGTAGAATTGTGGTGAGTCAGTCTGATTAATAGTACACAGTGAACATTAAGAAAGAAGGCAGTAAATCTCACCTTGTGTTGGCTCTGCCATTATCTGATTAGTAGAAGATCATTTGAGGCATTGGAGTTATAAGATTTTATCTGAGAATTCTGTAATTTTGAGAGATTTTGATTATCAGCATCATCAGCATCAGTCTCTGTCTCATCACCTGAGGTAGAAGTCACTCACAGCATTTAAATACGAGCCTCATTATCTTCTCTTCACTTGACTGATGTCTGTTCACACTAACACCGCTGGGGAAATAATCCCTGATTCACTTCTGTTCTGTTGACTATATTTCTAGTTATTAATGTCTTTGTATTAGTTCATTTAAATATTTTATAACTTTGTCTGCTGTCATCTGTACAAAATGTGTAAACACTCCTCCCTGTTTTAATGATGATGTGATGGCACAGGAGCATCGCAGACATTTTGACAGCCACTATCTGATTACAAACTGAATTGATTAGACTTCTGTCTGTTTATATATAACTGTCCAACATTTTTTATCAGATCCTTAGAAAAATTTAGCTAGAGAGACAATTTTTGATTTTCATCATGTTTGGATGTTACCAGAATCCAGCTGTAGCAACATGTGATGAAGTTTTCCAGTCTGTCTCACATATGTTCAGTAAATTGCATATTTATAACATTACTTCATTTTTTTTTAAACAAACATCAGACTGAGCCAACTAATTACAAGTACTTATGTAGACATGCACACAAAACTAATTTATTCTTCACTAAAAATCCAGGCTGATCTTATTTTCATGGTTGGACTGAATTGAAAATGATAATTAATGTTTCTTGGCTAGATGATTATGTTTAGCTACAGAATGCCTGTAGATATTTTGAGAAAAGTCCTCAGTCATGGCTTTACTACAGGAAGTCATGCCTTTGCTAATTTTTAAGAAAATGCAGATATGTTCAGATGGTGGTGCAGAATTTGTGCAAGATCCATAAAATAACAATCTAAAATCATCAAATACAGAGTTTTACGCTTCAATCCAATCATGAATTTTGTTACATGGAAAATATACTGAATACCAGCCGTGTAAGAAAAAATACAATTGTAACATCTTGTATCAAATGTTAAATATAAATGTTTGTTTTAGACACAAAGCATATGTTAAAGCACAGTGAATCTACTGCTAATGTTGTAAAGTGAAAAGCAGCTCTGACACCTTCATCATTTCATACCAACAGCAAAACCCAAACCGACTGTGACAGTGAATCCTCAGAGCTCCGTCTACACTGGAGACACCATCACTCTGAGCTGTGAGCTGCAGCAGTTGACTGGATGGAAGTTTCTCTGGTACAAAAACTATCAGGTGTTACGGCTTCTGCACAACGAACAAGCACACACACAAGTGACAGTCGATAATGCAGGAGAAACAGTGTACAAGTGTCGCGCACGCAGGACAAACTACTACGACTACACCTATTACTATGACTACTACACAGAGCTCAGTGATCCTGTCAAGATTACAGCGAGAGGTATGTCATGATTTTGTCCCCTTTGTTAGAAGAAGTCAGAAAATATTGCTTAATTATTGTAATTCCTTTTTATTCCAGTATGTTTAAGATAATCTTGAAATACATATGTTTTAAAAGTATTTGTCATTGGTGGCTGGTAAGATCAAATGCAAACGTTTAAGAACATGTTATTTAACAAAGAAAAATAAGAAAAGAGGTAAAGCTATAACTTTAAGTTTTCCATCATGGAAAAGTCTTCAGGACAGAGGAGTTTATGATTTGCTGTTTCCCTGTAACATGACAAGCTGCAATTTTTTATTCATTAATTAAAAAAGTGAGAAAAATGCGAGGCTGGTGAGGAAATGACTGTTTATAGCTGCTGTAATGTAAGTGAGAACAGGAACTAACTTGTGTTGCAGATATTCCACAACAATAAATGAAACTATAAATGGATGAAAAGTACAATGTGTCATTCATTAATAAATTAAATATTGTAATCATCGGAAAATTGCTGTGGTTTAAAAGGAACAAATCACATGAGGACATGCTGTTATAGGAAAATAATCTGTACTTTGGGGTGGTAACAGACCACATCATTCAGTATTTTTCCATAAAATTGTGAGACAGAGTGTTTTATTACTTACTTAAACTTAAAAATACACAGTATACTGTACGTCTGAAACCAGAAGTCTCCAATGTGTGAGAAATGTAAGAAACTATCTTCACTTCTTTACAGTTTAAACTCAACACACTATATTGAATAGAATAATAAGTAGTTACAAATACTATATATGGAAATATCTTGTAAATAATTATAACATGGTTACATGTGTGTAACTAAACACCTGAACTCCACAAACTGTTGTAAAGTCATAAGGGTTAAGCACAAATTTACTGTAATTAAAAACATAAAATAGTACACAAAACCTACCCCATGCTGTAATCTTAATTATAATTTTCCATTTCAGTTAACTTTTGAAAATTATACAAATTATCGTGGGTATGAGTCATACTGAAACTGTTTTACTAATGAAGACTGGGTTTTTGTGGGGAAAACTATATTTATGATTATAACTAGGAAAGATGACTGCAATTTAGATGTATAGTTACACCCATCTAACTACACGTTAATAGTGTTTTATCAATAGTTACTTTTTGTAACTATTTGTAGTTAAACAGGTCTGTGTAAAATTGTAAGTGTTATTTATTTATTTATTTATTTATTTATTTAAATAAATTTAGAAAAAATCGTGTTGTATTTCCTGTGTAACAGAGAGACCACGGGCAGTACTGAGTGTATCTCCACAGAGCTGGCTGACTGAAGGAGACTCAGTGACTCTAAGCTGTGAGGTTACAGACTCCTCTACAGACTGGACATTCAGCTGGTACACAACTGTTCCCTACAGAGACGGCTTAACTCAAATAAAAAATAATCGTGGCTATAGCATGTATGTGGAGCTCCTCTCAGACAGCAGCAGAGGATCTGGAGGCTCCTACACTCTCAGTCCTGCTGCTCTGAATCACACAGGAGTTTATGTGTGCAGAGGAGAGAGAGGAGAACCAGCCGTTCACACACAGTACAGCATTCCACAGCCACTATGGATCACTGGTGAGGAAAATTAACTCTTGTGTTGAAGTGTAGAATACAAAAGTGTGAATGTAAGATCAGATTAATGCCACATTTATTTATTAATATGTATAAGGCAGTTAAAGAGCTCTAAGTGCTGGTAGAGGCTGATTGTCACAATTTTCCTTGTGTTCCTCTGTATTTTGTGATGTCTCTGCCCCTTGTCATTGGGTAAGTTTTCTGGGTAACATACAGGACTCAGGAGATGGTTGAGGATCTATGTGAAGGAGGATTTTATTTTAAAAGCCAGAAAGGTAAAGCAGGTGAACATTACGGATGTAACCAAGTACAAATACATTATTCAGTGTGAACAGAAAATGTGTTCTAAAAAGATACAGATACGAATAGGAGGTGCACTATTCAGGATTTTTTTCTTTGTTTGTCTTTAGAAAGCTTTCCAAAAAGGCAAGAACATGCCCACATCTTGTTTAAATCCAAATACAGATACAGATATGGCTATTTAGAGCAAAAACAGATGCAGGTACAGATGATGTCATCATGTTACACTGTTAGTAAACACAATGCAAATAACAGAGGTGTAAAGCAGGCAAGAGTCAAACACACTGAAGCACCGTACAAGAAACCAGAGGACAAATCCAAAACACTAATCAAAAGACAAGGCAAAGAGTCTAAACAGGGCAATGGCAATCACAAACTAAACATAGCTCTGAACTTGCACAAACCCTGGGATTGGCAAGACTTTACATCATGTATAAGACCATGTGCTGGCTTAATATACTCTACAATGAGGAAGTGACCCGGAGGTGGTGTGATAGAGCTAGACTAATACTCAGGCGACAGTGACATCTGGTGGTGAGGAGGCGTAATGTCCCCTGGTGATGTGATTCCCTGATTGTGTGCACCTGTTCCTCACTGTAAAACATTTACTGTAATATTTACAGTAATTTACTGTTAGCAAATAGCAAATGGCAGTAAATCACTGTAAAAATATTTACTGTAAAGTACTCTAAATACCTTCACAGATGATTCTTGTTATGTTTATTGTATATTTCTAGTAATATACTGTAAATTCTGCAAGTAAAATACTTCTAAATATATTTATGTTATAAAATAAAACATAATCAAGTATAATTGCTCATTTGGCTGATTCAGGATACAACTGAAATTAGGGTTAAAGGTCTTGCTCAAGGACTCAACCATAGCAGCTTAGCAATGCTGGGATTTGAACAGACGACATTCTGATCTATAACTTCAAGCCTGAACCACTTTAAACTCAAGCTTGACAGGAGGAGAAATTTTACAAGTCTTACTGCTGGCAAAAACATTAGATATCCCACTATGCAATGCATTTTCTGCTAATTTACTGTAAACCTGTGAAATAATAAAACAGTAATAAACAAAGTACATTTACAGCAATTTCCTTGTGTCCTTCCTCATTCTATCACACAATTCATCTTTAATTTTTATTTAAATGGATTTCTTCTCTGTTTAAGGTGAATCTCCTCCAGTGTCTCTGATCATCAGTCCCAGCAGAACTCAACACTTTACTAAAGACTCTCTCTCACTGAGCTGTGAGGACCAGAGTAACTCTACTGGATGGACAGTGAGACGATACACACACAGTGAGGGAGTGTTAGATTGTTCACGGTGGGGATCAGTTACAGGATCTACATGTAACATCAGCTTCCTCTCCACATCACACACTGGAGTTTACTGGTGTGAGTCTGAATCTGGAGAAAACAGTAATCCTGTCAACATCACAGTGCATGGTGAGTCTTCATGTAGTGTGTTTACTGTTAAAGTAAAAAGGGAAACGATTTATTACAGAATATTCAGAACTCTGAGTTCGTAAATGGGGAAAACCTTCAGGAAGACAACGACAACATTTTTTTCTCAGTACAATACCTGTAATTTCTATACTTCTGAAAATGGAGACATGTATACTAGTAGTAAATACTAGTTTTACAAGTAGCAGTAAATGAGCATGGAATCGAATCAATATTGGATATTCATATATATCTCTGTACTGGTGCATCCATAATTCAGTTGAATTTTTTTATCATGAGCTAGTGTAGGAAGTTTTCTGCAGACTTGAATTAAATACCTGCAGACTTCACAGCTTTTGAGAGTTTAAAGTTATATACATATAAATTAGAGAACTTTTATTTATATTGTCTACACACATCATAGTGTGTGGATTTCCTTGTTTGTGATTTTCTGTGTAGATGGTGATGTGATCCTGGAAAGTCCTGTCCATCCTGTGTCTGAGGGACATCCTCTGACTCTACGCTGTTTATATCGCAACACAAAGCCCTCAAACCTCCGAGCTGATTTCTATAAAGATGGATCAGTTCTCCAGACACAGACTACAGGAGAGATGATCATTCGAACTGTCTCAAAGTCAGATGAAGGTTTCTACCACTGTAAACACCCAGCGAGAGGAGAGTCACTGAAAAGCTGGCTCTCAGTCAGACGTGAGAAATCATTTAAATATTCATTTAAATACAAATGTGTCTTGAACTCAGTAGCTTTACATAATGCAAGCTATAGTCCTTAATTTATGTAACTCTGTGTTCAATATGCTATGTTACATTTGTGCACACAAGTGTAAATGAATTTATTTGTACAACAGGTTGAGCTAAAACTTACAAACACTTCACCATGAATAAAGAGTTATTATAATTATTATTTTATCCTGCATGTAGAAGCTCCATTCTCAGTGCTCATGCTGATCAGTAGTGTAGTGACGGCCTCTCCGTATCTGCTGGTGACCATCATTCTGCTGGTCAAATGTTACAGAGCTCGAGGTAAGAACTCTTTCAGTACATTTCACATAATGAGCAAATGCTTTAATGTTTAAGCACTTGTTCTAAAATGCACTTACAGTAAGATTTAAATGTAAGTAGGATATGATATAAAACACAACATCTGTTTCTGCTGAGGTCTGAGGGTGAATTTACATGTGACAGACGCTTCAAGTGGAGTTACATTTTAACTTCACTAATAATGTACATTATTCAGTAAAAATACAAAAAATAGTGCAGAAGTGTATTTCATAAGTAGATGTGCTGACTTATCCATCATAGTAACAGGCTTTAGATAATCTGTATAATTTAGGTTTTAAAAGGAAGAGGTAGCATTTTAATAACACAAAAGGAAATGTTAATAAATTGTTTGTAATAATTGATAAAGAATCTCTGATCTACATTTTGCAGTTACTGAAGATGACTGAATGAATGATGTTCATTTTCTAACACATCTTTTCCTGAAGCTCTGTCACTTGTCACTTCACTGTCATTCAGAAGCCTCAAAATAAACACCCTTTAAACTGTGTTTAGGATGAGATCAAATGCAGGTTGGCTGCTTTTCTGCCATAAACACCTGGAATAAACTTTGAAATGAATCTAATGACTCTTTAATTTCTTTAACAGCTCACACTGATGAAGAGAGAATTGAGAATGCAGTCATAGAGGAGTGAGCAAAGTTCATCTAACAAAAAGAAGATGCATTTACTGTAAAAATAATTTCATAATTTCTCGTTCTTTAGGGCTTTGTGAGGTTTTAAAATAATACTGATTTGTCATTTTAATGTCATGCTGTTATTTGCTCGGCATCTTATAGACACCCTCGTTGTTGACTGGATTTGTTTAGCTAAAGCCTACAAACCTCCTCATGAGGTGAAAGTTACCATGTGTGTAGTTTCTAATAAACCTTACATTCTGCTAATGCAAAACAGAGTAAAAATGAACAAATATTCTTTAAAAATACATATTGATCAAGAGAAAATTGTGATGTATTGTCTGAGGGTTGAGCTGTGCTTCTGCAAAATAACATCTGACATGTGGGAAATAAATATGTCTGCTATTGAAGTGAGTTTAATCTCAACATGGTGACCTGCACATTAAAACCTCAAAACACTTCATCTAACTGTAATGAGGTTTAAGCAAACACAATAATCTGTGCAAAATGGTTGCTTTAAGTCCAGAAATTATAGAATGATACTCTACTCTGTCAGTTGCTGGACCTCTTTTAATGTAAATCACGCCATCCTATTGTTTTATTCCAATGGAAGAGAATGAGATGAAACAAGATTAAGCATGGAAGATGGATCGGTTTGTGAAAGGGAAGAGAAAAGCCGTAGCCGTACGATACGTCCAAATTATGTTCAAAAGCGACTGTTTTAAAAGAAAACCTGATCAATATCGTGGGCAGCATAGGCATTTTGTAAAGCCACTTCAGCAACAGCGAAAGCACAACTGGCTTCGTACAAAATTGTGTATCGCTTTGCACAATGCAAGAAATCACACACAATTGCAGAAGAGTTGATTCTTCCTGCTGCCATAGATATGGTGTCAGTTATGCTTGATGAGGCAAGTGTCACGAAATTAAAGACAATCTCATTGTCTAATGACACCATATCAAGACGAATTTTTTATATTCCGAATAACCTGGAGGAACAGCTCATTGAGAAAATAAAAGGGAAAAGCTTTGCGCTTCAAGTTGACGAGGCCACTGACAGTACCAAGGACAGTTTGTCAACAGCGTATGTGTGCTTCATGCACTATGTGCACCCGATCTTGTTCTGTTCAATGATTCAATGACAACACAATTGTAATTTCAAAAATGTTAAAATGTATATGGTTTAAATTGCATTATTTCAGAATGAAAATGTGCAGTGTAATATTTTCCAGTGTAGGTTGTATTTTCTGTATAGATGACTACAGTCAGAGTGTTTGGTGAAAAGCCCAGTGTTACTGGAGTTAAAGTAAGTGAAGCTTTGTATGTATGCAATATAAAAACAAGTTCACTGACTGTTATCTGAAATATGGTGGGGAACTAATATTGCGTTTTGTGTCTTCTCAGTATTAGTTCTACCACTACTGTATTTGTACTGCTGTGTTTTCTTCTATTTCTGTGTGAGATTAGCTCTAGTTGAATTACGAGGAGTAGACTTCCAATCTCAGTTAGACACTGTTGTTAGTTTTGTTTGAATTTTCAGCTGTGTGAACTTTAATTGTAGTTGTGTGAGGAGATTTGTGGATGAAATGTTTATTATCTATTAAACAAATGCATCATTATCAATTCACTGAATTATTTCAACTGGTAGCAATAATGTATCATATGAAGTACAAGTAATACACTGAGAAAACTCTTGTGTCTTTGTCAATATCAGCATTTTTACCATTTTGTATTTTTTATACAATGATGTACTGGAGCTAAAACATTTATTGAGCCAAAATAATAATAATAAAAAATAAACAGATCAATGTCTACTTCATTTCTCTTGCATTTTTATGTTTTAAACTCCGTTCTGCTGCTATATTGTTGCCTTTTCATTGTCTTATATTGTCTCTTGTCTCTGTAACACTGGAATTTCCCACATGGGATTAAAAGCAGAAACTCGATCCTGCAGTATTATTCAGCGTAAGTAGAGGATCTCAGTGCAGTAAAGTTCAGGAGTAAATGAGGAATCAAACAGAAATGTTATTACTCTTACTGCATGTCTACACACTGGTACACTGATGTACAGGACTAACATAACACTGAAAATGTCCAAAACACAACATAGGAAATTAACATTACAGAAGTGACAGTGATTCAGACAATCAAAAGCTACTTATAAAGTGAACTACAAGGTTTCACTCTTAAATCCTGCTAGATAACTTCCTCATGAGTGCATTTCTTCCCAGTCCTGGCAGAGGGATTAAGATAGTCAGGATTAGAGGTTTGTAAATCAAGCTTGTATCTAAATCATTGTTGTATATGAGCATTAACACAGTCTACACAATTGTGGAGAATTTTTGGTAGGTGTCTGCAGTCAGGAACATCACACACTTCTTCCAAGGAAAAATTGTAGCAGAAAAATAGTTTCATTCATATTTTACTGTATAAATAAACATTTATTCCCTTTTGTTACTGTAAGAGGCTGCGCTACATCTCCAGCAGCCAGCAGAGGGCAGCAGTGGAGCACAGTGAGAGCAGCCATTCAGGAGAACTCAGTTACCCAGAATTCTCCAGGCTGATTAACCTGGATTAACTGCAGGATACTTAATGCCAGCCTCTGACACAGCCCTTTGTCACACCTTTGTAGAGGAGTGACTGGTATTGTATATCAGAGCTTTATCTGAGGGAAAGTTAAAAGAGTAAAAGAAAAGGTAAATGAGAAATTAAACAAATTAGAAAAGAAAGAAAGCAGAGGAAATAAGTGACTAGAGAGAGTGCACCAGTCACACCCCAAACCCAACCCTTAACCTTTATTTCACCAATATATAAACCCTGCTTGTCCAGTTATTTATAAACAAGCAGGGGTTTTCACTCTGCAATTGGGTCCACACTGAACTGTCCTGTAACAGTTACCATATCATTTGTGTGTGAGATTTTAAAACTCAGGTCTCTTGTAAAGAACAGCTGGCTGTTAGATGTCATAAGCTTGTGTTATGAAGGCAACTGAAGTGATATTCAGTAAGAAAACTCTCTCTGGACTCAACTAAAGCTCGACATGCTCCATCCCCATCTCAGCTCCTGCTCCTCTGCACTTACATTTATCATGTCAGCAGTAACAAAAATGAATTCAGTAACATAGCTTCATACTGACAGTTACTGACAAAGTGTCACGAGTCCCTTTTGGACCCCTTCCTTAGACAGTGTGTGCTATAGTGGCCATTACACACAATGTGCTTTTTATGTGCTTTTGCTTTGCTGTGCAGATTACACACATGGATTATAACTAGAAGCACAAAAATATTATATTCAAACCTTATTGTGCAATCTAGACCCTTTTTATTCCTTGTTCACCATTAGGCATGCACACTGTAAATCAGCAGCAGAAAAAAGAAAACATTTAACATACATCATTTATTTAGATGCAATTTTGGGGAAAGAAAAACAGCCAGATCCATAAATATTTGGACATTGACCAAGTTGTGTGATGCTGTGAGTAAAATTTCTCTGTGTGTCTTCAGCAACATGGACAGTTGAAGACTGGAAAAAGAGCAGGTGATTTTTTTTAAATCTTCAGCTGTCCTGTGTCGGTGAGTCTGTGCCCATGATAGCCTCAGATTGCTGTTGTTGGCTGAGAGGAGTGGAACCTGATGTGGTCTTCTGCTGTTGTAGCCCATTGTGACGGCGGGTTGAACCTTGAGGTTGATGGGCCACAGCAGCTGAAGATCACTCCTGTCAGCCAAGAAAAGCAATCTGAGTCTAGAGTGGGCACAGGCTCACCCAAACTGGCCATTGCTTCATTCCATCTCAACTGGTCCAATGCAGGTTACTTGACCATTTTTAATTTATTTATTTATTTATTTTTTTGAGTGATTACCGCTATGTATTGGCATTGCTAAACCACCATTTTTTAAATTTTACTTAGTTTAACTAAGACAGCCATCTTTGTGTCATGACACACAACAATTTTGGTTATACAGTTATTTACGGAAACCTCAGTATCTGGGCTCAGGATGATCCTAGCTCCTTGGAACAAAAACTGATCTCTAGAGCACTTTACTTGTGATGGCGGGCCGACAGCCCGCGCATGTAAAACATCAATTAAATATCAATAATTAAAATGTTACGTGTTACTTCCCTAACACAACTACTACTTACGCAAACGTTGATCACACTACAAACAAGACAAAACTATAATGCTATAAGAAACAGAAAACATTAATTCATTGTTTACCTGGATCTTTAGTCTATGATTAGCTCACCTCACCTCTTATCTGACAAGTCTTCGGGTTTGAGTCGTTCGTTCGTCACGTGACAGCCCCATAAGCTTAACCAGTGCAGTCTGAGCCCGAGAGAGAATTGATTAGTTCATCTCTCAAGTCTTTCAAGTCGTTCGTTCTTTTGTCACGTGACCACTTCCCTGATCAGTACCTCAGTCAGTAATACTATAACGTAAAACTGTATTTTTTGTATGTTGGATCATATTTAGGAATTATCATAAAATTATCAAAAGATGTGTAATAAGCATTTTCCTAGAAATAAAAAAAGGTCTGTCCATTTCTGTCACTATGTTTTTGTTACTGTTTCTTGAGGATCTGTGGTGTTATATTATAAATAAATAAAACCCTGTTATAAATAAAATATTGATTAATTTGTCCTTTCACTGTCTGTCTATCAGTAAACACACACTAGGCTATGTAATAAAATAATCCAAGCCTACAATTACAAAGTACTTATAGTTTGTTCGTTTTTACTCCAATTTTGAGTTTGCTGGTATAATAATTGTTTTTCCTAGGCAGAATTGACATATTGGTCTAATATTTGTATAAGAAGACTGGTCAAAAAGGACATAATGACATAAAGTAAAAGCAAATAACATTTTGAATTTGAATGATTAATGTTAGTTTAAAATATTAAGGTTATGATAATGTCAGCTTCAACAGTTGTAACCCAAATTGAAATAAAACTGGAGAGTTAAAGTGAATTACTTAGAAATATAATGTGCTTGGGTCACACGAAGGTTTAACCAATGGTTCAGCTGAAGGACAACTGTCACTCAAGACTGTCACCAAGGGAAAGGTAACCAATCCACACCCATCCCCCTTTGTTTCGCACTAGGTGAGGGGCAGAGAAGAGCCTCAGACAGATTTTAACACCTCAGGAGAATGAGCACTACAAAAAGGAGTGATGTTTGGACTCATTTTGTGGCAACTTCAGCCACTGAAGCAAAATGCAACATATGCAAACAAAGTTTTTCAACTAAAGGAGGAAGCACTTCTAATTTGAGGAGGCACCTTAAATCCTCACATCCTACTGTGCTGTTAGCACAAGTTAGAACAGAGACTGAAGATGATAGCCCTGCAGCAGCTGGAGCTGTTTCGACCACCAGCTCTTCTTCTGCTTTGGCTTTGGCTGGCACGCTGACCACATCTACAGCATCCAGTACACCAACAGCACCCACCACCATCCAAGGAGCAGTTAGGCCAAGGAGGCCACAACAGCAAACTTCAATGAGCAGTTTTGTAACAAGACCAATGGATCCATTAAGACAAAGCAAACTTGATGAGGCTCTGGTGAGAATGATTGCTTGTGACTTTCAGCCATTTTCTATAGTGGAGGACAAGGGCTTTAAGGAGTATTCACATCTTCTGGACCCGTCATACAGTTGGGTAAGAAAAACACTATCAAAAACTGTAATGCCTAGGCTGTATGACAAGTTAAGAGGTGATATAATGGACAAAATCAAGAGTGTTTCTGCTGTTTGTCTCACAACAGACTGCTGGACCTCTTTGTCTACAACAAGTTACATGACTGTGACATGTCATTTCATAGAGGACATTCAGATGACCCCCTATCTCCTGGACTGCTTTGTTTTGACAGACAGACACACTGCTGCTCACCTGGCAAGTGAGCTGACAAGGGTTACAAATGAATGGTGACAAAATTGTAGCTTGTGTCACAGACAATGCCAGCAACATTGTTTCAGCCCTGAAAGACCATCTCCACTGGGACCACATACCTTGTTTCGCCCATATGCTGAATCTTATTATCAGAGCTGCATTGAAGGAGGTCCAAGCAACATTGCAAAAGGTCAAGACAATAGTTGAATACTTCCATAGAAGTACAGTTGCTTCACACAAGCTCAAGGCCACACAAAAACAGATGGGTCAAGAGCTGTTGCGGTTAAAACAGGATGTGTCCACAAGGTGGAATTCAACATATTACATGTTGAAAAGATTTACTGAAATCAAAGATCCAATCATCTCCACCCTGGCACTAACTAATGCATCTCTGCCAACCTTGTCGCCAGAGGAATGGAAAATTTCCAGATACATTTTGGACATTATTAAACCATTTGAAGAGGGCACCACTAAAGTGAGTGCAGAAAAGTAAGTTGCTCAACATATTTTATTATTATTCATTTTAAAACCACATTTTAAACTCTTAATAATGCATGTTTTTCTGTAGCCTTATTTTTTAACAGAGAAGTATATGCAGTACTGATTTTGATTTTGTTATAATTAATTTATAAACAATTTGTAATCTTCATAGGTTTGTGACTGCCTCCAAAGTCATTTTGATGACAAGAGGTCTTCAGAGGATTGTTGCCCGATATCAGAGAAATCCCTCCAGCTTTGACCCTGTTAAAAAACTAGTGGATTCCCTGATGTCAGAAATGACTAGGAGGTTTGGCAAAGTGGAACACATTGAGAAGCTTGCTGATGCTACTTGCCTGGACCCAAGGTTCAAAAAGCAATTTTGTCAATCACCAGGCAGCAGAAGAGACAGTAAAGAGGGTTACAGCAGCTGCAGCAGCTATTAACCCAGCTCAGAGTGAGGAGGAGGAGAATACTTCAGATCCTGGTGCGACTGCCAGTGCAGGGGCCATGTTTTGGGAAGACTTTGACGAGAGAGTAGCAAGCTTGAGGCCTTCTGCTACCACTTCTAAGACATCAGATGCTATGATGGAGATGCGGGCCTACCTTGCAGAGCCACTCTTACCCCGCACATCAGACCCTCTGGCCTGGTGGAGGAGATGCTCACCAGTATACAAAACCCTTTCTGAGGTCATGAAGGCAAGACTTTGCATTGTGGCCACATCTGTGCCATCTGAAAGAATTTTTTCTAAAACTGGGCAGATTATCTCAGAGAGAAGAAACAGACTCAGCCCATCCAAGGTCCGGGGGCTTGTTTTTTTGAATGCAAACATGCCTTAAAGCAAGTCCTAAAAATATAGCCACAGTGTGTTATTTATTTTTATTTATTTTAAAAAAAGCCTAGCTTGTTGTGCAATATTTAAAAAAATTTTTTTTTGATATATATTGTGATTTTAAAGTTAATTTGTTAAGGTTATTAGGCTCTGTGGCTTTAATATCTTTTAATTTTCATTTATTTTTTTATTTAAACTGTTTTAATTCATTTTGGAATAGTTATCCTCTTTGCTATAAAGCTTTTCTGGCACAAAAATAAACAATAAACACCAATTCAAGAGTGTGTGCACAGTGTTTCTAATGTCTAAAGTGTCAAAAGTATAGTTTACACAGACATTTATTAAATAACTGCACAATTAACTTATCAAGTATAAAAGTTATTTAGTTACAAGTTATTAAGTATCACTGGTAAGTACATGTGACTTTTCAGATAAAAAAACAACTTGTAAACATTGAAGGTAATTTATTACGGACTAAACATATAGTGAGTGACTCAAAAATGTTTCATGAATCCTAAATAAGTAACACTACAGTTCTATAGTCTAATCTCAAGGGTTAACTCAAAAGACATAAATCATCAAAGATTAGAATCCACTGTAAAAAAAAAAAGTATCTCTTCTTTATCAAAATGATTTCACCATCATATGGACAAAATGATTAAAGCGTAACCAACTCTTTATTACCTTTACCACATTCAGTGTTATGGAAAAGAACCATCATGACAGAAATTAAAAGCAACAATTTGAGACCAAAAACGCATCAGGTAACTGTAAGAGTAAATAATAATAATAATAATAATAATAATAATAGTAATTACTATGCACCCGTTTGTAAGGAAGGCTGTAAATTAACTAATTTCTCTATCCAAGACTCGAGAGATGAACTAATCAATTCTCTTTCCGGCTCAGACTGCACTGGTTAAGCTTATGGGGCTGTCACGTGACGAACGAACGAATCAGACTCGAAGACTCGAAACAGGTGAACTCATTCCAGTACAGAACCTATAGGATGTTGCGCATGCGCGATTGAACGAATCACTCCCCGAGACGACTCGTTCTTCCCGAGTCACATTAAAGGTTCGTTCAAAATGAACGAATCGCTCAAGAACGACCCATCACTAGCGGGGGAGAGGAAAGTGAAAATCATTGCTTTTCTGTTCCCTGTGTTTGTGTGTTTTCTAGACGCAGACGTAAATGAGGAAGACGATCCCTCCGCTGCCTAAACCGGCCTGTTGTATCCTCACAGTTTCACCACCGCACTGCAAGTTCGCCGCGCCAAGCCTCCCTTCCCCCACTCTCCTCCTGCACCATAAGTTTCACTTTCACTTTTAAGGATAATAAAAGAACACGACTCGCCCTCGCACTTTCTGCTTCTGTGTGTGTGTGTGTGTGTGTGTGTGTGTGCAGCCTTCTACGGTCCCGCAGTGTCACACCCATCCACATAAGGTTCGATATTTTGTGCATGTTGAGATGCTTTTCTGCTCACCACAGTTGTAAAGAGTGCTTATTTCAGTTACTAGATCCTTCATAGCAGCTCGAACCAATCTGGCCATTTTCCTCTGACCTCTTATCAACAGAACTGCTGCTTACTCAGTGGTTTTTGTTTTTCTCACCATTCTGTGTAAACTCTAGAGACTGTTGTGTGTGAAATTCCCAGGAGATCAGCAGTTTCTGAAATACTCAAACCAGCCCTTCTGGTACCAATATCCATGCCATGATCAAAGTCACAGAGATCCCACTTTTTCTTCATTCTGCTGTTTGATGTGAACATTAACTGAAGCTCTTGACCTGTAGCTGCATGATTCTTTTGCATTGTGCTGCTGCCACATGATTGGCTGATTAGATACCTGCATGAATGTGCAGTTTTACAGGTGTTCCTAATAAAATAGACAGTGAGTGTATGTAGCTGTTTCTCCTCCAGATAAGTGAGATAACTCATACATTAAAATATTATAAAGTGATCATTTTCACTGAGCCCTGAACATGCCAGTCTTCTAACACGTCACAATCCACCATGCTCCTTAAGATCTCAAAACTCCGAACTTCTGGTAGTTCAGAGAATATCAAAGTCTACAAAAGGGGGTAGAGCGTTTTCGTATTTAGCTCCTAAACTTTGGAATAGCTTTCCTGACAGTGTTCGGGGCTCAGACACAGTCTCCCAGTTCAAACGTAGATTAAAGACATATATCTTTAGCCAGGCACACACTTAACACTTAACACACACCATAACCTTGTACTTCAGTACATCTGATTAATTGCACATTATGATCTAGTGCTTGCTAATATTATGAACAGCAGCTACGCTAACTCCTTTCCACTTGTTTCCCTTCTTCTACCCATCCCGAGGCACATAGAGATTGTGCCAGCTCCAGTAGACGAGGCCAGCCCTACGAGGATACTGAGGCATCCAGAGATGGATCAGCTCCAGCCGGTTTCTGCCTCATGAGGATTTGGGTATTCAAAGCAACGAAAGCAACGCCGCCAACCCTATGTGGACTTTGAGGAAGACAACAACGTCCAAATTAATATACACATAAAATTCTACATGACTATACATAAATGCAGAAAGGACAATGTTCATATCACACTCTCCAGTGTCACCCAAATGAGGATGGGTTCCCTTTTGAGTCTGGTTCCTCTCAAGGTTTCTTCCTCATATCATCTAAGGGAGTTTTTCCTTGCCACAGTCGCCTCAGTCACCTCAGGCTTGCTCACTAGGGATAATTTTGTCTAACATCTAGGACTGTTTGCATGTTTTTGTTTCTGTTTGCATGTTTTTTTTTTGTTTCTTATGTTCTATAAAGCTGATTTGAGACAATGTTCATTGTTAAAAGCGCTATACAAAAAAAATTGAATTGAAAGTATTTCCAGTAATATATTGCAAAATACTTGTAAATATATTTTTATTATGAAATGAAACATAATCCATACATTAGTCTCCTCAATCTTGTAAAAGTTACAGCAATTTACTTGTGTTCT
Source organism: Pangasianodon hypophthalmus (assembly GCF_027358585.1). NCBI lineage: Eukaryota > Metazoa > Chordata > Actinopteri > Siluriformes > Pangasiidae > Pangasianodon > Pangasianodon hypophthalmus. Next base: position 4,702,560 of record NC_069713.1, read on the forward strand.
GTCGCATTACATTACATGATTCCTCTTCAATTTATTTATTTAAATGTCTCTTTTCTGTGTTTAAGGTGAATCTCCTCCAGTCTCTCTGATCATCAATCCCAGCAGAACTCAACACTTTACTACAGACTCTCTCTCACTGAGCTGTGAGGACCAGAGTAACTCTACTGGATGGACAGTGAGACGATACACACACAGTGAGAGAGTGTTAGATTGTTCACGATGGGGATCAGTTACAGGATCTACATGTAAAATCAGCTTCCTCTCCACATCACACACTGGAGTTTACTGGTGTGAGTCTGAATCTGGAGAAAACAGTAATCCTGTCAACATCACAGTGCATGGTGAGTCTTCATGTAATGTGTTTATTCCTAAAAGCAAAGGGAAATGATTTACAGAATATTCAGAGCTCTGAGTTTCTAATTCAGTACATTACCTGTACATTTCTATTATTCTGAGTACGGATACATGTATGCTAGTAGTATATACTAGTTTTACTAGGAGCAGTAAATGAGCATGGAATCAAATCGATTTTCGATATTCATATATATCTGTACTGATTTCTATAAAGATGGATCAGTTCTCCAGACACAGACTACAGGAGAGATGATCATCCGAACTGTCTCAAAGTCAGATGAAGGTTTCTACCACTGTAAACACCCAGAGAGAGGAGAGTCACTGAAAAGCTGGCTCTCAGTCAGACGTGAGAAACCTTGTGAGAATTTCTTTTTTATTTGATTCTCTTTTTAATAACAGTTTACATGCACAGTGTTTAAATGCCTAAATTCTGTAAATTCTCTCCTCAGTCTCAGGTTCTAGATCTGGTGGTGGAACAGTAGGAGTGGCTGTGGGTTTGGGATTTTTGTTCATCGCTTTACTGATCTTAATGATCCTGCTGTGGTCCTACAAAAGAAAAAAAGGTCTGATAACTGCTTTAGCTAAGTTATATAGAATATAATCAGGATTTCTAAAGAATAAAACAAATTTTAATGTATCACATAATTGTGGAAAAATAACTAAAGGTTACTTGATGAATAAATAACTAAAAGTGTTGAAAAGATCTTGTTTGGAATATTTCACACTTAAGTCATTATTATGGTGTGAGATATCGTCCTGATTACAGTGTAAGAAACAGTTTAAATACAATGTAGATTATAAAATATGTGAAAAGTACTAGCACATACTAAATATAGATATACTAACTGTAATGTGGTTATTAATACATATTCATATTATTCATTAATATTATTATATTATAAACCCAAAACCTGTTGTAAAGTCATATTTAGACCTAAATAAAACTATTTCAGAAAATATGGTGAAAGATGTGATGAAGGTTAAGAACTAATTCACAGAAAATATATGTATTTAATTGAAAGTTTTTGACTTTTTTTCAGTTAATATTTTTTTCAAATTCTCACAAATTATTGTGGATGTGAGATCTGTCATACTGAACCCGGTTTAATAATGGAATCTGAGTTTTTGTGAAATCATTAGGTTTAGTTGTAAATATAACTTTACTACAGGTTTTGCAGTTCAGACGTGTAGTTACACTCATCTAACTACATACTGTTATTAGAATTATATCCATAATTAATATTTGTATCTATTCCTACTGTATTGTAGTCTCTCTGGTTATATTGCTGTAATCAATTCTGTGTAAAATAAAATGTTTCTGTAACTATTTACACCCTTTTCAAATGTAGAATCTGTCTCCCTCTACAGAAAAGCAGCAGAAAACCAATCAGACATCAGAGCAGAATCAGAGCCGGTCAGGAGCTGAAGACTCTCAGTCAGGACACACACCACTTCAGGCTGGTCAGACACTGTCTCAATCACTTTATTTCTATATTTATTAGAAGAATAGAAACACATCTTTCTTTGAAATTCATTGTAAAATTATCATCTCTTTAATACACAACATGAACAGCTTTTAATAAATTCAGTTGTTTTATTTGTTTGAAATCTATTTTGTAATCTACAGTAGCATTTATAACAAATTCAGTAGAAAGTGAACACTTTTATGATACTGTGGATCAGGCAGATACGAGTGGAACAGGTAGATTTATTTCCTCTTGCATTAGGAGACTTAACTATAGATTATCCCTACACAGGAAAGTACAGAAGTGTCTTGTAGTGATTAACACACTGCACTGTGTTCAGGTGAAGCTGCAGCTGAGAGTGAAGTCACTTACGCACAGGTCATGAAGAAAAAGAAGACAAACAGGAACAATGGTAGCGTATTTTTAATACATTTCATGGATTATTTATTAAAATTAAAATGAGCAAATAACTCTTGAAATCTTCACCACATTCAATCATTTATTACATTAACAATCTGCATCCAAACATCTGAGTTCATAAGCTACAATTTTCCTCCAGATCAGCGAGTCAGTTCCATCACAGGCTCCATTAAAAGTCAGTGATGTGTTCTGCATAGCATTAATCATAAAGTTATCATACATTGAAAAGATGCCTCATGCTGAATGATAAAGGAAGCTGAAGAAAATAAACTCTAGAGTTTAAAAATCTACTTTAAAAAAGCAGCTAGAGTTCAGTGAGGTTTTGGCAGGAGACTGATAATGACTTATGTTTATGTTTATGAGTTATGACTGATGTATTACAAGGCTAAAGATCATTGGGATGGTTTTGTTCTCTGCTACTGCGGGTGCTGATGCTGAAGCTCGTGTTAGTGATGTGACTTATGCTGAGATTGAACTAAAACCAATGAAAAATGAAAAGAGAATAAAAGGTAAAGCAAAATGAAGACATTTTATTTTGTGTCATAGTTCACCTGCACCCTACTCTTGTTTTACGTAAATAATAAAACACACTGTTGTGCTGTTATAGGAAAATAATCAGTGATAGTGTGGTGTGATGAAGCAGAGCTACTGCTTCAGAGTTCCTACCCTGAAGGTGATTATTTTCCTATTACAGCACATCCCAAACTGTTTTACCACAGCAACTTCCCTATTTAATTCATTACAGAATGATATGTCATAATTTTCATCCATTTATTGTTTTGAGATTTCTGCAAAAGTTAGTTCCTTTTATCACTTGTGTTTCATCACGTATAAACAGTCGTTCCTTTATCAGCTTCTCTTTTTTCTCTTAAAGTGTTAAAGCTTAGAGTCCTCTGTCCTGAAGACTTTCCCATGTCAGAAAATTTCCTGACTGTTACACAGCACTGACACTGGAGACTCCTTCCATAAATGTTAACTAAACTTCTTAGAGAAAACTCCATATTAAAAATTACATGTTTTTTGTTAAACAACATCCCTTAATCTGTTTATTCACATAATCTGTCACTTTATTTATGTAATCTGTTACTATAGAAATGATAAAGTATTGAAACAATGGCATTAATATAAATGTGTGATTTGCAGCTGCACTACTGTCAGAGCTGCTGTTATAGAAAATTAATCAACACCTTCTGACCAATCAGAATCCAGAATCAAACACTGCTGTGGTCTAATATATTTCACTTGTGTACAATTTAATATCCAGATCATTTTCTATTTAATACTTTAGATGAGTTGTAATTTTTCGGGGGATTAATTCAGGATATCTTGATTCCCACTAGAAAAGGCCAGTGTGGGTGATGATACTGTCTACTCAGAGGTGAAGCACAACATGGAGGTAAGACTCATGACATTTACAGTATAAATCTTAAAAGATAAACCAAACACCATGAAGTAAGAAATAGTTTTAAAGGTGCATTGGGTAGAACTTGGCATCTAGCAGTTACAGTATCCATGTACACAAAACCCCGCCTCACAGAATCTGAAAGAGTTCATCCATGTTAGATTGGTAGCTGTCTAGATAACTTTCCATCATCTCATTCTACTTGGACAGTTATGACATAGTTAGCTATGAACATGCAAAATACTGACATGCCAAATAACTAACTGATTTCTTGCTGCGGTCACTGATTCAAAAAGTTAATTAGTTTGTAACATCAGTGATAGCAGTATGAGGAGACATGTATTTATAAAGATATTTATTGCAATCTCTTTCTTTCTCTCTGCAGTGAGCCGTGTGTCCGTGTCCACTGATGAAGCTACAGTTATCAAACAGATCGCTGGAAAACTGTGATTTGTGTTTGTCTTCAGTTTTTCCTAAAATGCTCAGAGTAGTAAAGTCTGCTTATCCCCTTCCTGTACCCAAGAAACATTACTTATCATTTTTTAATGCTTTTTACTGTTTTTCCTTTTCTACTTATTCTGTACACTTATTATTAAGGGAAGAAATATAATTAATTTTATATACATGTGGCTCATTTGCACATTTTGACACATTTAAAAAGAAATTTGTAATACGATTAATTTTATTAATGCACTTTTAACTGGATACATATACAAGTAAAAGAAAAATAAAAAAATATATATATGGACAAAAGTATTGGGACACCTGACCCTTACACCAACAGGGACTTTAATGACATCACGTTCTAAATACATTAATATAGAGTTGGTCCCCGCCTTTGCAGCTCTAACAGCTTCCACTCTTCTGGGCAGGCTTTCCACAAGATTTGCGTGTTTCTGTGGGAATTTTTGCCCATTCATCCAGTAGAGCATTTGTGAGATCAGTCACTGCTTTTGGACGAGAAGGCCTGGCTCGCAATCTATTCCAGTTCATCCTAAAGGTGTTGATTGGCGTTGTGGTCAGGGTTCTGTGCAGGCCAGTCAAGTTCTTCCACACCAAACTCATCCAATCATGTCTTTATGGACCATGCTTTGTGCACTGGGGCACAGTCATGCTGGAATAGAAAAGGGCTTTCCCCAAACTGTTCCCATAAAGTTGGAAGCATAGCATTGTCCAAAATGTCTTGTTATGCTGAAGCATTAACATTTCCCTTCACTGGAAGTAAGGGGCCTAGCCCAACCCTGAAAAACAGCCCCATACCATTATCCCTCCTGCACCAAACTTTACAGTTGGCACAGTGCAGTCAGGCAGGTAATGTTCTCCTGGCATCCACCAAACCCAGACTCATCCATAAGACAAACAGAGAAGCGTGATTCTTCACTCCACAGAACATATTTCCACTGCTCTAGAGTCCAGTGGTGGCGTGCTTTCCACCACTCCATCCAACGCTTGGCATTGTACCTCGTGACGTGAAGCTTACATGCAGCTGCTCGGCCACGGAAACCCTTTTCATGAAGCACCAGCCGCACAGTTTTTGCACTGATATTAATGCCAGTGGAAGTTTGGAAATCTTCAGCTATGGAATCAGCAGAGCACTGGCGACTCAGCACTCGGTGACCCCGCTCTGTGACTTTACGTGGTCTCCTGCTTCATGGCTGAGTTGCTGATGTTCCTACACGTTTCCACTTTCCAATGATACCACTTACAGTTGACAGTGGAATTTCTAGCAAGGATGAAATTTCACGAACTGACTTATTGCAAAGGTGTGATCCTATCACAGTACCACGCTTGAATTCACTGAGCTCTTCAGAACGACTGTTTGTAAATGCAGACTGCATGGCTAGGTGCTTGATTTTATACACCTGTGGCAATGGGTCTGAATGAAACACCTGAATTCAATAATTAAGAGGTGTTTCCCAATACTTTTGTCCATATAGTGTATGTATTTTAGGGTACAAAAATATCTGTATAAAATTATAAAAATGATATCTCCCATTTTTAAAGCATTATTTAAGGTAGACATGATGCTTTAAAATACTTATTTTTCTGTTACTCATATACTAATTCCATTAAACATAAATTTATACAAATGATTTAATATGCATGTGGTTCATTATACTTATTTTTCTTTTACTCATATACTTGCACTTCAGTGCTTTTGTTTGGTTTTTTGGTTGGATACGAACACTTGGTATCTGGTACTGCACATACCAAAGAAGAAGAAACATGAGTGAAGTATGTAAGTCTGTCACTGTTTTCTTACACAAAGTGACTTATTCTTGTTGATGTACAAATTTCACTGATGAAAGAATGAATTAACATGAAAGTAAAGTTGGCTGGGGTGAATATTTATATTTTTGGTTCTGCAACATGCTGTCCTGGATCATTGCTGCCATCATCTGATCTGTTGATCCACACACACACACACACACACACACACACACACACACACACCTTTTAAATAATGTTGTTTTTTAAAATTTTCTCTTTATAATTTACATTTTTCTAAACATTTTGTATGCCTTTACACATGACCTGATGCTTTGTAAGTCATCTCACCACATTCAAAAATGTCACCTGAAATGATTTTGTTTGTGGCTTAAACAGTGTTTTATGTATGCACGAGGTGCAAGACAAAGAGGAGGCTTACGTTAGAGAACTCATTCTGTACTTCAGCACAGTTTAGATAAAATATGAATAAAGATGTACAACCCTGAATGAAATGTAGGGTTTTTTTGCCGTATAAACAAATAATACTTTCCTTAAAACATATGTACTTTATGTCTTTCCATTCTGTTTGTTGTTAATTTTAGACAGGTTAAGCAGTGATGTTGATGGTAGTCAAAAAACAGCAGATTTCCACAGGTAGTCTACATTTAACCAGGTTATTGGTAAATATGTTTGTATGGAATTACAGTGTTCAGTTCGGTGTTCTATTAATGAACAGTGTCATAAACAGACCATACCATACCAACTGTACACCTGAACCAACATGATAGATAAGGCCGGTTCTTCAAATCTGGCCCTTGAGGTCCACTGTCCTGCAGAGTTTAGCTCCAACCCTAATCAAACATACCTGAACAAGCTAACCAAGGTCTTCAGGATTACTAGAATTACAGGCAGGAAGGTTTTGAGGCTGGAGCTAAACTCTGCAGATTTGAAGAATCCTGTGATAGATGATGCTACACTGTTGACAATATAGACCTCACTGACAAGCATATGCTATTGTATGTCAATCAAAAACACAATTACTGTAAAATATTGTTCATTTTTATTGGTTGTTATTCTTATATTACATCTACTGATTTCTCAAAATGCATGAATAAAGTAGGCTTTTCCACACAGTATTACTCACCCTTGTTCTGTAACCTGTGGAATCTCAAACTCTTCCTTTTACCAGAATGCTACTATAGAGGACCTATTTCTTTGAAAATTTCAGATTCATATCTGGTCCTCCACCAGAGATAGTCAACCTGAGAGTGAGGGGAATTTTCAAAAATTCTTGCCCTGTGTTTTGCCCCCATTACAAACAAAAAATCTCAAACTTGAAATGTTCTGCATGCACACTATACTTAACTAGGTACCCCTTAAAAATTAATACTGAGACTCAAACACTGCCCATTATAAATTGACCCAAAAAGACAATAGTGTGTATAATAGTAATATTTGTTCCATGGAGCTAGGAACATCCTGAGTCAAGATATTGAGGTTTCCGTAAACAACTATATAACCAAAATTTGCTGTGTGCCATGACACAAAGATTAATAAATAAATAAATAAATAAATAAAAACTGGTGGTTCTGCAAAATTGGTGGTGTGTTCTGAGATGCGTTTCTGTTCAAAGAATGGGTATTTGAGAAATTCTGCTTTCAGCTATAGATCGTAACTTGTAATTTCCAACCTCTGACCAGGAAAGGCCATAGAAAACGCCCCTCAACTTGAAATTCCTACTTCTGAACTCGGGGTAGTCTTCTCAAATAATAAAGTGTTATGCTAAAAGCAGAAACTCGATCCTGCAGTATTATTCAGTATAAGTAGAGGATCTCAGTGCAGTAAAGTTCAGGAGTAAATGAAGAGTCAAACAGAAGTGTTATCACTCTTACTGCATGTCTATACACAGATGTACAGGACTAACATAACACTGAAAATGTCCAAAACACAGCACAGGAAATTAACATTAAAGCAGTGACAGTGATTCAGACAATTAAAAGCAACTAATATGTATTCCATTTTGTTACTGTAAGAGGCCACGCTATACTGCCAACAGTAGAGGGTAGCAGCGGCGCACAGTGAGAGCAGCCATTCAGGAGAACTCAGTTACCCAGAATTCTCCAGGCTGATTAACCTGGTTTGCCTGCACCTGCCAGTCAGGATACTTAAGGCCAGCCTTTGACACAGCCCTTTGTCTGAAGTAAGGTTAAAGGGGTAAAAGGAAAAATAAATAAAAAAACAAAATCGGAATTTAAAAGAATTAGAAAAAGAACTGAAAAGAAAAGCATAAAAAAGCAGAGGAAAGAAGGAACTAGAGAGATTGCACCAATCACACCCAAAACCCTGCCCTTACCCTTTATTTCACCAATAATTTATTTATAAGCAAGCAGGGGTTTTCACTCTGCAACTGGGTCCACACTGAAATGTCCTGTAACAGTTACCATATCATTTGTGTATAAGATTTTAAAACTTGGGTCCCTTGTAAAGAACAACTGGCTCTTAGATGTCATAGGTTTCTGTTATGAAGGTAACTGAAGTGATATTCAGTGAGAAAACTTGCTCATGCACACTAAATCAGCAGCAAAAAAAGAAAACATTTACCATACGGGTATGTGATGGATTAGACGGTCACCACTGGTCGTGGCAGCACTGGCGTTACATTATATATTTATCGCTCCACAACCACTTTTTATTTTCCCCACCGCTATCCGGTATTCCTTTAGCTTACGGTTAATTGTAACTCAGTATACATTGCCTCCTCAGTATCCATGCAAAATTGCGTGTATATTATGGATACCTACAGTACTCTGCAAAAGTCTTAGGCACCTTTTTTTTTAGCACAAACTTTGTTATAGATTTTTATTTTATGACTTCTACATTACTGATTCAGTACAAACACTTTTTAGATTTCCAAACACTAGTTTTCCATCACAAAATTAAATGTTACAGAAAAATGTTAAAGAAAGCAGCATATTACATAAGAGACCACTTTTCAGACAAAAAAAACATGATGAAGGCTGCTGGGTTTTGCTGCAAAAATAAGAAGCAAGTGTGATAGTCAAAGTCTCCAGGAGAACTGTGGCTGGTTCTGCAAAATGCTTGGTAAAAATTACAGCTAATTTCCTTATAAAACTGCACAAATTGTACATGAGACTACTTTTTTTTTTAAAGCAAAGGATCATTGTACCAGATATTGACTTTGTTTTATTTATTACTGCTCTTTATAGTATTTTTTTTAAATGTGGAAACATTTAGTTTCATTATTTTTGAAGGCATCTTTTCTCTACAGCATTTCTTTGCATGTGCCTAAGGCTTTTGCACAGTACTGTATATATAGCTTTTTATGTTTATTTATTTTCTTTGTTGTTGTGCATTTGTATATTGTCTTATTCACCCTTGGACATTTTTGACCTTTTTGGCACTGTATATAACAGTAAATAACTGTAAATAACAGAAAAGCAGAAGGAGTTTACATTCCCGGGTGAAGTCAGTGGCTGAAGAGGATACCTGGTACACGGTGGAGACTACAGAGGATGAGGAGGTGGCTGAGGATTGTCAAGCTTGCCAACCATGTCCAGTTCACTGCAGACCAGGTCAGTCAATTGAGGTGCGACACCTGATGGGGGAATGGTTGCCATTATGTGTGAGCTCCTCGACGCACAGCAGCTGTGGGGGGAGAAATATCTGGTAGAGCTTCCCGGTCTACGTGATTCCATCCTGCAGTCTGTCCAGCCTACAGAGACCCCCTGTGGAAGGAACGACCAACACCCGCCGCACCAAGAGCACGCGGACATGACTTACCAGCACGCGACACCTACGCACCGATGGCTTCTGCTCTAAGTCAGACATTGCAGAGGTCCTAACCAAGGATGCCCACTTTCCAGCAGAAAATAAAAATCTCATTGAAAATTCTCTTCGCCATTCGAGCGTCTGGCCAGGACTTGGAGGTGGCCTGAGGAGAGGTGGATCTATCGACATGTTCCCTTGCTGACAGGACAGGCACTGGGGCTTACCCAGCAATAGATGAAGAGCAAGCAGAGGTGTACTCTGTTCTGAAAGAGGTGCTCCTAGAAAAATTTAACATCTCACCAGAAACCTACCATCAGCACTTGCGGCCGACCTCTGTTCCTGCTGGGGAATCACAGACGGAGACCTACCACCGCCTATGGAACCTCTATAGATGATGGGTGAGACCTGAGCTGCACTCAAAGGAGAATATCGGCCATCATCCTTGAGCAGTTACTTCATGTGCTCCCATACAATAGCCGTATGTGGCGGCGGCGAAGCTGGCTTAGCAGTACATGAACGCTCATTCCAGAGGTCCACGGTCTCCACCGCACAGAGGTAATGTACGAGCTGTGTCAGATAGCTCTTGGATTGGGGCTGAAAGAGGTCAAACTCTTTCCCTGCACTTTCCCTGATGTCCCCTGGAAGTGCTTCTACGGCCGGCTCACCACGCTCCACCACGAGACGTCATGAACCTAACTGCACTGCACAAGCTGAGCTCACCTTCACCCTCTTATGCTCCCCCCCCCCCCCGCACACTTTCTTCAATAAATACCACCTTTTTCACTGCACTTAAGTCCCTGAGTGTTTGTGTTCAGCCCTCCTGTGGTCTCGCGTTGCTACACCAAGAACAGTCGTACTTGCTATATGTTTCAGTAGGGAAGTCAAGAGATTTCCTAGTGCAGTATGAACTATTATAAACCACCAAGGATCATTTCTTGACTGTTTCTGCCACTGCCACTATAAATATGTCATGTCCTGCTGTTACTCGGGCACAAACCAAGGCAGGCATGCAGACACTGCCAGACTTGGATAGTAGTCTGTTGCAGGGAGGCAACGAGGGTCCTAGAAGTGGTTGGCAAAATACCTGGGTACCCCAGTTTCTGAGACTTCTGTGGAAGGCCTTGAGGCTAGTAGCTGGAGAATCCCAGAGAACACTGCCAAACTACAGAGGGAGGACAGGTCATTGAAGGCATTATTTCAAAAAGCAGAGAGTGAAAGATGTGGTGTAGAATGATGTGTTGTATTTGCAAAAAAAAATGAGGTCACCCATTTAATTGTTCCCATTTGTTGACATCTTATTGTCTTGCATTTAGCATAAATTGTTCCCTGGGCCAGTCACCTGGCCCAGCAGAAAACATACGCTTGCATTAGTTCACTATGGCCCACTACATATACTGATGTACAGACATACTGCACCACATGCAGTATTTGTCAAAAGATAAGTGCTGTGGGTTAGCAGGGCAGAGCACCACTATATCCTCTGCGTGTCAGAGATGTAGTGGTGCTTCTTTCAGGCTCACTGCCATGGACATCCTGGGGCCACTTGAAAGATGTAGTGTGGGCTATCAGTACATCCTTGTGGTCAGCGATTATTATACCCCAAAGCCTTCCCACTGTGAGCCATCACCATACTCAAGATCAGCCAAGCCCTCATCCACCTGTTCTCCAGGGTAGTCATCCCAGAGGAAATTTTAATGGGCCAGGGAACAAACTTCACCTTGGGGTTTATGGGGCAGCTACAGCGGCAGTTGGGCAACACTACCATCAGGACAAGTCCGTACCATCCACAGACTGATGGCCTGGTGGAAAGATTTAACCAGATGCTGAAGAACATGCTGTGGAAGTTTGTGGCAGACATGGATGTGACTGGGACAAATGGCTACCTATTGTGTTGTTTGCTATAGGGAAGTACTTCAAGCCTCAACTGGGTTCTCACCATTTAAACTGCTGTATGGCTGGCCAGTGCTGACGAGAGAAAAGACAAACAGACACCCTGACAAGAGAACAGACTTACCACATGAACCTGCTTAAAGAGTGGAAGAAGCCACCTGGTGAGATGACTGAAACATCACTCCTGATACGGAAGGTGGAGGAAGGGGAGGATGAGGGACCAGTACCAAAGGCGAGAGTGCAGAGGCAGCCATCAGCGGTGAATCTAGACTACCTGAGGGACCTCAAGAAGACAGACCTGCTGCAACACTTCCTGGACCAGTTTCTTCCTACCAATTTTTTCCTTCAGAGGCCTAGGTGGACTGAGCTGAGCCAAAACACCATCCACCTGACCAACCCAACACCATCAAGACAGCGACCTTACCGGGTACCTGAGAGGCTAGAGGCTACTTTATGGGAAGAGATCAGGGTGATGATAGAGCTGGGAGTGAGTGAGTAGAGTAGTCCCTTAGTCATTGTCCCAAAGAAGGAAGGAATGTTACATGTCTGCATTAACTTCCACAAGCTGCATGCACAGTTAAGGTTTGATGTCTATCCAATGCAGCGGGTAGATGCCCTGCTGGAGAGGATTAGGCAGGCCAGATTCATCACCATCCTGGACCTGTGTATGGGGTACTGGCAGGTGCCACTCGATCAAGTTTCCAGGCCATACACTATGTTTCGTACCCCACTGAGGTTGTACTTGTTCACTGGCCTTCCCTTTGGAGTGCCCTTTTCCAAAGGTCTGAGTCCTCCAAGGCTGTGATGGTTGGTCTGCCACCAACCTCAATGAAGTGGTGATCCAAAGTAACTCCTGGTCAGGGCATCTGGAACAGCTTCCCCAGACCCTAGATAGGATTCAAGAGGCTGGGTTGACACTGAACGTGGCAAAGTGTGAGTGTCCTCGGCAGGAAACCAGCTACCTTGGGTACCACCTGGGTAACTGCAAGCTGTGACCACAAGTGGACAAGGTGGAGGCAATTTGACAGAGCCCGAGACCCCAGGATGAAAAAGGAGGTGAAGTCATTCTTGGGTCTTGTGGGCTGGTATAGGAGGTTCCAAACTTTGACTCCATTGCAGTACCCTTGACAAACTTACTCAATAAAGCAATGACAAATTTGAATGTGTGGACCAAGGACTGTGAAACAGCATTTGACACCCTGAAGGAGAAGATGTGTTCCAGCCCGTTCCTACAGAGTCCAGACAAACAGAGCGCTTGCGTTGCATATTGCCTATGACATGTCAGATTCATGCCACATTGGCACAATGCAACCCGAAACCAGTGAAACCATTTACATAGGTTTGAGGGGTGAGCAGTGATCATATATACCGAGGAAAAATTCAATTTGTCAGGCATACTGCTGATTATGTTTATTATAAATCTACTATTATCATGTATATATAAAGGATATATTTAGTTTAATGATTATATATGAGAAAAAATATGTACTCATACCTGTTTGTACTTACCTGTTTATGGTTGGCTCTAGGAGGGGGGAGGAGCCTTGGACACAAAATCACTAATAACTGTGAATATGCAAATGTGCAACAAGAACCGGGGGTTGTGTTACCCAAGAATGGGACCCAGTGTAAATAAATGTAGATAAAATGAGCATTAGCATTTAATATAAAGAATACATTAATTTTCATCTCTCACGTCACACAAGGACAAATTTTAATTTAATTAAATCACTTGTTAAACTCTGTTAAATATCATCTCCATAACACACTTCATTTTTAACTCTATAATGGGAAAAGCTTCTGGTTACCAAGCTAGATGCCATTTTAAAAGATTAAAACTTGAATGAGAGAATTCAAAATACGGGTGTGTACAGACTGTTCTCAATGTACATGAGCAGACTGAACTGTGATAAGATATATTTTAATCAGTTCTGTTTAAATCTATTACAGTGTGGATAAGGTCAGGATTAAAATTATACTGCAGTTACCACTAGAGGGAGGCATTTTAGTTTCACTTTTCAATCACTGGCCACCACATGTTGAGTTAATGCAGCCTTCCTGTCAGCTCCAACCAGTCTGGCCATTCTCCTCTGACCTCTCTCATCAACAAGCTGTTTCTTTCTGTCTTTTTGTTTGTGTAATCTATATAGACTGTTGTGTGTGAAAATCTCAGGAGATTTCTGAAATACAAGTTACCTCATAAGTTTATGAATTGTGCTGCTGCCACATGATTGGCTGATTGGATAATTGCATGAATGAGTATGTGCATAGATGTTCCTAATAAAGTGGACACTGAGAATATAATGTACATACAGATAGTTTGCCTATTTGCAGCCCTGTTACTCAGTGTGTTATTCTTTAATACAAATGATTTTAATCCTAGTAAAGTGAAACATTATAGGTTTTACAGTGTGAGTCATAAAACAATCTTAATTTGAAAAAAGAGAACAGGAGCAACCACATCTGTGTCAACTAAAATGTAGAAGTGACATATATGTACATTCTCTCTCTCTCTCTCTCTCTCTTTCTCTATCTCTATAAGAACACAGGAAGTTGCCATGTCTGTGTCCACTAAAATAGAAGCGTGCCACCCCATACCACAAACCTCCCCATGAGAGAACACAGGAAGTGGTAAAGCTTTAACACACACCTCTGCTCTGTCAGTCAGTTAATCAGTCATTAGAGAGACAGGATGGAGCTCAGTCCACTCCCTGTGATGCTCTGTGAGTAAATGTTCTTTTTGTGTCTTCATTAGAGTCAGTGGTGGGGTAAAAAGTTGTTCATCTGCAGTCTGAATGTCCTGAGTGATGAGCTTATTGTGTGATTAGGACATTGTGTGTACTTCAGCATGACTGCTCAGGTGGATCAGTGTATCCATATCTGTTATGAGAAGGGTTTAGTGTGATGTGTAACTACTCTCAGTAACTATGATAGTTCAACAGGGAAGAGTACAGTAAAGCAAGTTTGATGAGCTTCTGGTGGTCTTTCCTGTGAATAGTATTAAAAAAAAAAACAAGTTAGTATTAACTAGACTTACTGAGAAAATGCCTTGTAATTTTAAATAATCCCTAATCATTATTTACCTTTTTTCCTCAAAAATAAGAGCAATAACTGTGCAGAAACAAACACTCCTCATTAGTCCTGTACACACACAGAGCAGTGACAGTGTTAGAGCCGTGAGAACAGAGACCAGGTCGTGAATGTGGTTTATTTTCTATTTTAATGTTGTGGTGCAACTTCAGCAGTCAAGAAGGGGAGGAGGTGTGAAGGTGGACATGTGAAAGCAGTAACTAACACTTAACTTTTTAACTGTTGATATGGTGGGCAAATTTAACTCCACTGACACTCATAGAGCTCTTTTAAAGCCAAAAGTTGGCCAAGCTGAAAATCACCATTTGAAGCCAGAGTCTCCACAGCAGGGCCAGTTGGAGACAAAATGACTATTCAGAGTGATAAGATTTCTGAACATACCCTCACTGACCACTTTATCAGGAACAATATACTATTAATGGAACACTACATTGTTACTGCTACTAGGTATTTTATACTATTATTATTATATTACTACCCCCAAAGGTGTTGGAAACAATCCTTTCAGATTCTGGTCCACGCTCACATGATTGCATCATTTAATTGCTGCAGATTTTTTTTAATGAAAATTCATGCTGTGAATTTCCAATTCTACCACATCCCAAAGGTGCTCTGTGGGATTCACATCTGGTAACTGGGAAGGCCACCGAAGTACACTGAGTCTTAAAACAGTCTTAATGTGATAAATAGTGAAATAAACATGATAATGTGAAAATGTATATCAGCTACAATACAGAAGCGGCATACGTACATTCTCTCTCTCTCTCTCTCTTTCTCTCTCTCTCTCTCTCTCTGTGAGAGAACACAGGAAGTGGTAAGGCTTTAACACACACCTCTGCACTGTCAGTCAGTGAGTCATTAGAGAGACAGGATGGAGCTGAGTCCACTCCCTGTGATGCTCTGTGAGTAAATGTTCTCTTTGTGTCTTCATTAGAGTGAGTGGTGGGGTATAAAGTTGTTCATCTGCAGTCTGAATGTCCTGAGTGATGAGCTTATTGTGTGATTAAGACATTGTGTGTACTTCAGCATGACTGCTCAGGTGGATCAGTGTATCCATATCTGTTATGAGAAGGGTTTAGTGTGATGTGTAACTACTCTCAGTAACTATGATAGTTCAACAGGGAAGAGTACAAGTAGAGCAAGTTTAAAACACAGGGTTTAAATAATCTAATGAGTGTAAACGAGTCTTTATTGTTGGAATCTGTACCTGATCTTCTGTGTCCTGCTGTCATCTGCTGCTCATTCACAACCTCTCATGATCATCTGATCTGCTAAAAGAAAATGACTGGATGGTGTTTGTACTTTCACCAGTGGAAGTCATGGTTGTGATTAACTGAAATGTCTTTAGCTGCTGTGGTGAGCTACTGGTGGTGTTTCCTGTGAACAGAAAGGTTTTTACAAAACCATGTTAGCATTAACTAGGCTTACTGAGAAAATGCCTTATAACCTACATTTCCCTTTTTGTTACTATGATTTATGCACAGTATTTTTAATTTATATTTATATTTTAACTTATATTTTTTCAATTAAATAATCACTAAACATTTTTTTACCTATCTGTGTTAAAAAATAAGAGCAATAACTGTGCAGAAACAAACACTGCTCATTAGTCCGGTACACACACAGAGCAGTGACAGTGTTAGAGGCCTGAGAACAGAGACCAGGTTGCGGATGTGGTTTATTTTCTATTTTAATGTAGTGATGCAAATTCAGCAGTGAAGACTGAGAGAAGGTGTGTTGGTGAACATGTGAAAGCAAAAATAACACTTAACTTCTTAACTGTTGATATGGTGGGCAAATTTAACTCCACTGACACTCACTGAGCTCTTTTAAAGCCAAAAGATGACCAAGCTGAAAATCACCATTTGAAGCCAGAGTCTCCACAGCAGGGCCAGTTGGAGACAAAATGACTATTCAGAGTGATAAGATTTCTGAATATTCCCTCACTGGCCACTTTATTAGGAACACTATACTATTACTGGAACACTATACAATTACTATTACTGGGTATATTAATACTACACAATTACTCTTCTACCCCCCTACCAAAGGTGTTGGAAACAAAAATCCTTTTCATAATGCTATTAATTGAACAATCACTGCTTTAACTTCATCAAAACAGATGTGTAGTTACTGTTCTCAATGTACACTAGCAGACTGAAAGTTGATGAGAGCTATTTAAACAGTTCTGCTTAAATCTATTACAATGTGGATAAGGTCAGGAGTAAAAATGTACTGTAGTTACCAGTAGAGGGAATCAAAATCATTTTAGTTTCACTTTTAAACTGCAGGCTTCCATCAGTCTGGTCACACTTCTCTACCCCCTCTTTCCACACTGCAGAAAATGTCATGCATGAAAATCGCACTAAAAGAGCCATTATATCTGTCTATCCTCTCTCTCTCTCTCTCTCTCTCTCTCTCTCTATAAGAACTTTACAATGTGACAGTGTGTTGGTTTTATGTCTCAGAGTTAAGCTCATCACCCTTCAATAATAGCATCTGCTGCATATTTGGTTACATTTTGCAGTAAAGTGAAATAAATTGAAACAAACACCTTAATGAGCAGAATAGTGACTTATTGTACAAGTTATTGTAGTTTTGGATTTCTGACAGATATTAGTTTAGATTTCCTGAAGAAGATTTAATCTTCTAGGTTCGTTGTGCCTAAAATGTGCTGTTTTCATTAATAGACTGAATATTTTCCATGTTTCCGTAATGTTCTGTTTGTGTTTCCTTTTTAGTGCTGATTTCACTTATACCAGTGGCCCATGCTCAAGGTGATTTATATATAATTTATCCTTTAGATTGTGGGCATATTTGATTTATTTTGGGGCTGAGAAGTTTGTGCACAGTTTGTTAATTTGTTCCAAGTGTACTAATGCAGTTTTTATAGCTCTAAACAAAATACGTAACATTAAATCACTTATTTTCATTCTTTGTTCTCGTACCATCTCATGTGTAGATTCACTTTGTGCTCTTGGTAAATTCACCCACACTGTGTGGCTCTTCATTTTCTGTTTGCCTTTTTACAAGAATTACTTTCACTTAAGATAAATAGTGTTATAATATAAGAAAAGGATGAGCAGCAAAAGTTTAGATATGAATAAACAGTTTTATGCTTAAATAGTTTTATGCTGCTTAAATGCCTTAATATATTAAATATAAAACAGCACAAGTTTAATGACAGCAGCACATGGGAGCAACTGACAAAAATAGTGCTAAATAAAATGTTCTATGATGCCCCTGATTTCTTACTAGTAAGTAGGTTACACATATCAGTATCAACAAGTAACAAAAAAAAAATGCACTTCTACTCATTCTAAAAAATTATATCAGTAGTGTACGCTTGGAAATTACTTTATGTAAGGTTTTTTAACAACAGAATGTTTTACAGGGAGTCCTATAGCTGTGGTGTCCATAAAGCCTGATACAAATGTGTTCATTGGAGAGAATGTTACTCTCAGATGTGACATACAGAGAGGAGGAAGCACTCACTGGACATACAGCTGGTATAAAAATAATAATAGACTCACAGACAGCACAATGCAGGAGTTCATAATCCGGTCTGTTACTGACTCTGACAGTGGTGACTACACCTGCAGAGGACAGAGCAGTTACTTTCAGAGCTCAGAGTTCAGTGATGCTGCTACACTGACTGTATCAGGTGAGTCTGTGGGTGTTTTTTATTCTTATTTAATACGATAACATTATTTTCAGGGTTCAGATTTTGAGCCGTCAGTAATTGAGTCCCTGTTTGTTTAATGTTGACTTACACTTCCCTGTCTAGTAGACACCAATTTCTTTCACAGGAATCATCACCATGTGTTTTGCAGTAGCATTTGGGTTTTATATTAAGTTTGCAGTAGAATTGTGGTGAGTCAGTCTGATTAATAGTACACAGTGAACATTAAGAAAGAAGGCAGTAAATCTCACCTTGTGTTGGCTCTGCCATTATCTGATTTATTAGAAGATCATTTGAGGCATTGGAATTCTAAGGTTTTATCTGAGAATTCTGTAATTTTGAGAGATTTTGATTTTCAGCATAATCCACATCAGTCTCTGTCTCATCACCTGAGGTAGAAGTCACTCACAGCATTTAAATACGAGCCTCATTATCTTCTCTTCACTTGACTGATGTCTGTTCACACTAACACCGCTGGGGAAATAATCCCTGATTCACTTCTGTTCTGTTGATTATAGTTATTATATATTATATATATATATATTATATATATATTATATTATATATAATATATTATATTATATATTATAGTTATTATAGTTATTAATGTCTTTGTATTAGGTCATTTAAATATTTTATAACTTTGTCTTCTGTCATCTGTACAAAATGTGTAATCACTCCTCCCTGTTTTAATGATGATGTGATGGCACAGGGCCATCGCAGACATTTTAACAGCCACTGTCTGATTAGCAACGTCTAATTAATTTTTTTATTTGATACATCTTGTGTCACATGTTAATATGAATGTTTGTTTTAGATACAAAGCATATGTTAAAGCACAGTGAATCTACTGCTAATGTTGCAAAGTGAAAAGCAGCTCTGACACCTTCATCATTTCATACCAACAGCAAAACCCAAACCGACTGTGAGAGTGAATCCTCAGAGCTCCGTCTACACTGGAGACACCATCACTCTGAGCTGTGAGCTGCAGCAGTCGACTGGATGGGAGTTTCTCTGGTACAAAACTAATCAACACTTACAGCTTCTGAACAGTGAACAAGCACACACACAAGTGACAGTTGATCATGCAGGAGAAACAGTGTACCAGTGTCAGCCACGCAGGAGAAACTACAACTACTACTACACAGAGCTCAGTGATTCTATCAGGATTACAGCGAAAGGTATGTCATGATTTTTTCCCCTTTTCACCACAGTTTTGTTAGAATAAGTAAGACAAAATATTGCTTAATTACTGTAATTCCTTGCTATTCCAGAATGTTCAAAATAATTTTGAAATAGATGTTTTAAAAGTATTTGTTGCTGGTGAGATCCAATGCACAAGTTTAAAACGTTATTTAACAAAGAAAAATAAAGTGGTAAAGCTATAACTTTAAGTTTTCCAACATGGGAGAAAAAAAAACAGTTTTTTTTGCGGGAAAAATTCTATTTATAAATATGACTAGTATTTGACTATCCAAGTTAGACATATAGTTACACTCCTCTACCTACACCTTATTAGTATTTTATCCATAGTTAATATTTGTAACTGTTACTCACTCCTTAGGTGGTCTTTTGTAGTTAAACAGTGCTGTGTAAAATTGTAGAAGTGTTTCTAGCGGAGAAATTATTTTGGAAATTACAGAATACAGAACATCACATCATGATCACCACCTATTGTGGTGTTTTGTTTTTTTTTTATTTTAGAGTTAATTTTAATAGATCTAACAGTTTATTAAAAAATACAGTTTATTTGTAAATTAGCTGATTTAGGTGATAAAAGCAAACTGTTGCATCCACTATTCCTATATCATCATTATATATCCATGATGACAAATTCATCATGACAGTTTAGATGCTCTATTATTTTTCTACAGCAAGACCTAAACCAGTGGCATCTATAAATCCTGATAAACAGGTGTTCAGTGGAGACGCCGTCACTCTGAGATGTCACATACAGGATGAAAGTGTCTCTAGCTGGCAGTACACCTGGTATAAAGATGCTTCACACAGTCCTGTCAGTAGTGAACAGGTGTACAGGATCAGTGGTGTTGAAGTGACCCACACAGGTAAATACACCTGTAGAGGAGCAGAGAGAGGAGGCTCACGCTCCTCACACTTCAGTGATGCTGTTACACTGACTGTATCAGGTGAGTGTGTGAGGTTTTTTGGGGACACATGAAAATGTGCAATTAGACATTCATGAAAAGCTTCTTACTGTGTATTAAATAAATCTACAAATGAATCGTTTTGTATTTCCTGTGTAACAGAGAGACCACGGGCAGTACTGAGTGTATCTCCACAAAGCTGGCTGACTGAAGGAGACTCAGTGACTCTAAGCTGTGAGGTTACAGACTCCTCTACAGACTGGACATTCAGCTGGTACACAGCTGTTCCCTACAGAGACGGCTTAACTCAAATAAAACATAATCGTGGCTATAGCATGTATGTGGAGCTCCTCTCAGACAGCAGCAGAGGATCTGGAGGCAACTACACTCTCAGTCCTGCTGCTCTTCATCACACAGGAGTTTATATGTGCAGAGGAGAGAGAGGAGAACCAGCCGTTCACACACAGTACAGCAATCCACAGCCACTATGGATCACTGGTGAGGAAAATTAACTCTTGTGTTGAAGTGTAGAATACGAAAGTGTGAATGTAAGATCAGATTAATGCAGCATTTATTTATTAATACATATAAGGCAGTTAAAGAGCTCTAAGTGCTGGTAGAGGCTTATTATCATGATTTTCCTTGTGTTCCTCTGTATTTGGTGATGTCTCTGCTTTATCATTGGGTAACTTTTCTGGGTAACATACAGGACTCAGGAGATGGTTGAGGATCTATGTGCAGGAGGATTTTATTTTAAAAGCCAGAAAGGTAGAGCAGGTAAACATTACGGATGAAACCAAGTAGAAATACATTATTCAGTGTGAACAGAAAATGTGTTCTAAACAGATACAGATACAAATAGGAGGTGCACTATTCAGGGTTTTTTTTCTTTGTTTGCTTTTAGAAAGCTTTCCAAAAAGGCAATAACATGCCCACATCTTGTTTAAATCCAAATACAGATACAGATATGGCTATTTAGAGCAAAAACAGATGCAGGTACAGATGATGTCATCATGTTACACTGTTAGTAAACACAATGCAGATAACAGAGGTGTAAAGCAGGCAAGAGTCAAACACACTGAAGCACCGTACAAGAAACCAGAGGACAAATCCAAAAGACTAATCTAAAGACAAGGCAAAGAGTCTAAACAGGGCAATGGCAATCACAAACTAAACATAGCTCTGAACTCGCACAAACCCTGGGATTGGCAAGACTTTACATCATGTATAAGACCATGTGCTGGCCTAATATACTCTACAATGAGGAAGTGACCTGGAGGTGGTGTGATAGAGCTAGACTAATACTCAGGCGACAGTGACATCTGATGGTGAGGAGGCGTAATTTCCCCTGCTGATGTGATTCCCTGATTATGTGCACCTGTTCCTCACTGTAAAACATTTACTGTAATATTTACAGTAATTTACTGTTAGCAAATAGCAAATGGCAGTAAATCACTGTAAAAATATTTACTGTAAAGTACTCTAAATACCTTCACAGATGATTCTTGTTATGTTTATTGTATATTTCTAGTAATATACTGTAAATTCTGCAAGTAAAATACTTCTAAATATATTTATGTTATAAAATAAAACATAATCAAGTATATTTGCTCATTTGGCTGATTCAGGATACAACTGAAATGAGGGTTAAAGGTCTTGCTCAAGGACTCAACCATAGCAGCTTAGCAATGCTGGGATTTGAACAGACGACATTCTGATCTATAACTTCAAGCCTGAACCACTTTAAACTCAAGCTTGACACGAGGAGAAATTTTACAAGTCTTACTGCTGGCAAAAACATTAGATATCCCACTATGCAATGCATTTTCTGCTAATTTACTGTAAACCTGTGAAATAATAAAACAGTAATAAACAATGTACATTTACAGCAATTTCCTTGTGTCCTTCCTCATTCTATCACACTCTTTAATTTTTATTTACATGGATTTCTTCTCTGTTTAAATGGCTCTTTTCTGTGTTTAAGGAGAATCTCCTCCAGTCTCTCTGATCATCAATCTGAGCAGAACTCAACACTTTACTAATGACTCTCTCTCACTGAGCTGTGAGGACCAGAGTAACTCTACTGGATGGACAGTGAGACGATACACACACAGTGAGGGAGTGTTAGATTGTTCATGGTGGGGATCAGTTACAGGATCTACATGTAAAATCAGCTTCCTCTCCACATTACACACTGGAGTTTACTGGTGTGAGTCTGAATCTGGAGAAAACAGTAATCCTGTCAACATCACAGTGCATGGTGAGTCTACATGAAGTGTGTTTATTGTTAAAGTAAAAAGGGAAACGATTTATTACAGAATATTCAGAACTCTGAGTTCGTAAATGGGGAAAACCTTCAGGAAGACAGCGACAACATTTTTTTCTCAGTACATTACCTGTAATTTCTCTATTCAATATTGGATATATCTCTGTACTGGTGCATCCATAATTCAGTTGAATTTTTTTCTCATAAGCTAGTGTAGGAAGTTTTCTGCATACTTGATTTCAATATCTGCAGACTTCACAGCTTTTGAGAGTTTAAAGTTATGTACATATAAATTAGAGAACTTTTATTTATATTGTCTACACACACATCATAGTGTGTGGATTTCCTTGTTTGTGATTTTCTGTGTTCTAGATGGTGATGTGATCCTGGAGAGTCCTGTCCATCCTGTGACTGAGGGACATCCTCTGACTCTACGCTGTTTATATCGCAACACAAATTCCTCAAACCTCCCAGCTGATTTCTATAAAGATGGATCAGTTCTCCAGACACAGACTACAAGAGAGATGATCATCCGAACTGTCTCAAAGTCAGATGAAGGTTTCTACCACTGTAAACACCCAGAGAGAGGAGAGTCACTGAAAAGCTGGCTCTCAGTCAGACGTGAGAAATCATTTAAATATTCATTTAAATACAAACGTGTCTTGAACTCAGTAGCTTTACATAATGCAAGCTATAGTCTTTAATTTATGTAACTCTGTGTTCAATACGCTATGTTACATTTGTGCACACAAGTGTAAATGAATTTATTTGTACAACAGGTTGAGCTAAAACTTACAAACACTTCACCATGAATAAAGAGTTATTATAATTATTATTTTATCCTGCATGTAGAAGCTCCATTCTCAGTGCTCATGCTGATCAGTAGTGTAGTGACGGCCTCTCCGTATCTGCTGGTGACCATCATTCTGCTGGTCAAATGTTACAGAGCTCGAGGTAAGAACTCTTTCTGTACGTTTCACATAATCAGCACAATAACTTTATTTAGTGCGAGAAAAACATTTTCACCTTAGGACAAGTAGAAAGCATTTGACTCACTATTCTCATTTTAAAAGCAAAAATCCACACTTGAGTGTTAAAGCACTTGTTCTAAAATGCACTTACAGTAAGATTTAAATGTAAGTAGGATATGATATAAAACACAACATCTGTTTCTGCTGAGGTCTGAGGGTGAATTTACATGTGACAGACGCTTCAAGTGGAGTTACATTTTAACTTCACTAATAATGTACATTATTCAGTAAAAATACTAAAAAATAGTGCAGAAATGTATTTCATAAGTAGATGTGCTGACTTATCCATCATAGTAACAGGCTTTAGATAATCTGTATAATTTAGGTTTTACAATGAAGAGGTAGCATTTTAATAACACAAAAGGACATGATAATAAGTTGGTTTTAATAATTGATAAAGAATCTCTGACCTACATTTTGCAGTTACTGAAAATGACTGAATGAATGATGTTCATTTTCTAACACATCTTTTCCTGAAGCTCTGTCACTTGTCACTTCACTGTCATTCATAAGCATTAAAACAAACACCCTTTAAACTGTGTTTAGGATGAGATCAGATGCAGGTTGGTTGCTTTTCTGCCATAAACACCTGGAATAAACACTGAAATGAAACAAGTGACTTTTTACTTTCTTTAACAGCTCACACTGATGAAGAGAGAATTGAGAATGCAGTCATAGAGGAGTGAGCAAAGTTCATCTAACAAAAAGACTGTGTTTTTAATGTAAAAATAATTTCATAATTTCTCATTCTTTAGGGCTTTGTGAGGTTTTAAAATAATACTGATTTGTCATTTTAATGTCATGCTGTTATTTGCTCTGCATCTTATAGACACCCTCGTTGTTCTGACTGGATTTGTTTAGCTAAAGCCTGCAAACCTCCTCATGAGGTGAAAGTAACCATTTGTGTAGTTTCTAATAAACCTTACAGGCTGCTAATACAATTCAGAGTAAAAACGAAGAAATATTCTTTAAAAATATATATTGGTGAAGAGAAAATTTTGATGCATTGTCTGAGGGTTGAGCTGTGCTTCTGCAAAATAACATCTGACATGTGGGAAATAATGTGTCTGCTATTGGAGTGAGTTTAATCTCAACATGGAGACCTGCACATTAAAACCTCAAAGCATTTCATCTAACTGTAACGAGGTTTAAGCAAACACAGTAATCTGTGCAAGATGGTTGCTTTAAATTCACAAAATATAGAGTGATACTCTACTGTGTCAGTTGCTGGACCTCTTTTAACACAAATCATGCCATCATAGTTTTTTTTTATTCCAACGGAAGGGAATGAGATGAAACAGGATTAAGTGCAAGATGGAAACTAGCATCATTAGGAGGAAACTAAAGACTAGTAGGTTTGTTGTGTGCTAGGACATGCACTACTGAGATTTGCTTAATATACAGAGAGAGTATATGGTTTAAATTGCATTATTTCAGAAGGAAAATGTGCAGTGTAATATTTTCCAGTGTAGGTTGTATTTTCTGTATAGATGACTACAGTCAGAGTGTTTGGTGAAAAGCCCAGTGTTACTGGAGCTAAAGTAAGTGAAGCTTTGTATGTATGGAATATAAAAACAAGTTCATTGACTGTTATCTGAAATACGATGGGGAACTAATATTGTGTTTTGTGTCTTCTCAGTATTAGTTCTACAACTACTGTATTTGTACTGCTGTATTTTCTTCTATTTCTGTGTGAGATTAGCTCTAGTTGAATTACGAGGAGTAGCTTTCCAATCTCAGTTAGACACTGTTGTTAGTTTTGTTTGAATTTTCAGCTGTGTGAAATTTAATTGTAGTTGTGTGAGGAGATTTGTGGATGAAGTATTTTGGTCAATTAAATAAATGCATCATCAATTCACTGAATTATTTCACCTGGTAGCAATAATGTATCATATGATATCATATCCTAAATTTTCCCACACCACCCCATTGCTGCGCTCCCTCCACTGGCTTCCTGTAGCTGCCCGCATCAGATTTAAAACACTGATGCTCGCCTACAAAGCCAAAAACGGACCAGCACCCACTTATCTCAAAGCACTTATCACACCTCGAGCGCCACCACGCTCCCTCCGGTCCTCTAGCACTGCTCGACTGGTCCCTCCATCTCTCAGGGTACAAGGAAGGCTTGCATCGAGACTCTTCTCTGTTCTGGCACCAAGGTGGTGGAATGAACTTCCCCTAGATGTCCGAACAGCTGAGTCACTGGCAGTCTTCAAACGACGGCTAAAGACTTACCTCTTCATAAAATACTTAAATTAGCACTTTCGCAAAAAAAAAAAAAAAAAAAAAAAAAAAAAAAAAAAAAAAAAAAAAAAAAAAAAAAAAAAAACCTCCCCAACAGAGTTTTGGACTGATGGTATTCCTAGTTTGTGACCTACCGAGCCAATATCAGAATGTACTTGATAGACTTCAAAGCACTATTGTAAGTCGCTCTGGATAAGGGCGTCTGCCAAATGCCATAAATGTAAATGTAAATGTAAATGAACTACAAGTAATACACTGAGAAATCTCTTGTGTCTTTGTCAATATCAGCATTTTTAAAATTTTGTATTTTTTATACAATGATGTACTGGAGCTAAAACATTTACTGAGCCAAAATAATAATAATAAAAAATAAACAAATCAATGTCTACTTCATTTCTCTTGCATTTTTATGTTTTAAACCCCCTTCTGTTGCTATATTGTTATCTTTTCATTGTCTTATATTGTCTCTTGTCTCTGTAACACTGGAAATTCCCACATGGGATTAATAAAGTGTTCTCTTAAAAGCAGAAACTCGATCCTGCAGTATTATTCAGTGTAAGTAGAGGATCTCACTGCAGTAAAGTTCAGGAGTAAATGAGGAATCAAACAGAAATGTTATTACTCTTACTGCATGTCTACACACTGGTACACTGATGTACAGGACTAACATAACACTGAAAATGTCCAAAACACAACACAGGAAATTAACATTACAGCAGTGGCAGTGATTCAGACGATCAAAAGCTGCTTATAAAGTGAACTACAAGGTTTCACTGTTAAACCCTGCTAGATAATTTCCTCATGAGTGCATTTCTTCCCAGTCCTGGCAGAGAGATTAAGATAGTCTGGATTAGAGGTTTGTAAATCAAGATTGTATCTAAATCATTGTTGTATATGAGCACTAACACCGTCTACACAACTGGGGAGAATTTTTGGTAGGTGTCTGCAGTGAGGAACATCACACACTTCTTCCAAGGGAAAATTGTAGCAGGAAAATAGTTTCATGCATATTTTACTGTATAAATAAACAATTATTCTCTTTTGTTACTGTAAGAGGCTGCGCTACACCTCCAGCAGCCAGCAGAGGGCAGCAGTGGAGCTCAGTGAGAGCAGCCATTCAGGAGAACTCAGTTACCCAGAATTCTCCAGGCTGATTAACCTGGATTAACTGCACCTGCCAGGCAGGATACTTAAGACCAGCCTTTGACAAAGTCCTTTATCACACCTTTGTAGAGGAGTGACTGGTATTGTATGTCAGAGCTTTATCTGAGGTAAGGCTAAAAGAAAAAGAAAATGAGAATTTAAGCGAATTAGAAAAGAAAGAAAGCAGAGGAAAGAAGTGACTAGAGCGAGTGCACCAATCACACCCCAAACCCTGCCCTTAACCTTTATTTCACCAATATATAAACTCTGCTTGCCCAGTTATTTATAAGCAAGCAGGGGTTTTCACTCTGCAGTTGGGTCCACACTGAACCGTCCTGTAACAGTTACCATATCATTTGTGTATTAGATTTTAAAACTCAGGTCTCTTGTAAAGAACAGCTGGCTGTTAGATGTCATAAGCTTGTGTTATGAAGGCAACTGAAGTGATATTCAGTGAGAAAACTCACTCTGGACTCAACTAAAGCTCGACATGCTCCACCCCCCAACTCAGCTCCTGCTCCTCTGCGCTTACATTTATCATGTCAGCAGTAACAAAAATGAATTCAGTAACATAGCTTCATACTGACAGTTACTGACAAAGTGTCACGAGTCCCTTTTGGACTCCTTCCTTAGACAGTGTGTGCTATAGCGGGCATTACAGACAGTATGCTTTTTATGTGCTTTTGCTTTGCTGTGCAGATTACACACATGGATTATAACTAGAAACACGAAAATATTACATTCAAACCTTATTGTGCAATCTAGGCCCTTTTTATTCCCTGTTCACCATTAGGCATGCACACTGTAAATCAGCAGCAGAAAAAAGAAAACATTTACCACACATTATTTATTTAGATGCAATTTTGGGGAAAAAAAAAACAAAAAACAGCGAGATCCATAAATATTTGGACATTGACCAAGTTGTGTGATGCTGTGAGTAAAATGTCTCTGTGTGTCTTCAGCAACATGGACAGTTGAAGACTGGAAAAAGAGCAGGTGATTTTTTTAAATCTTCAGCTGTCCTGTGTCGGTGAGTCTGTGCCCATGATAGCCTCAGATTGCTGTTGTTGGCTGAGAGGAGTGGAACCTGATGTGGTCTTCTGCTGTTGTAGCCCATTGTGACGGCGGACCGACAGCCCGCGCACGTAAAACATCAAACGCTCCTCGCGCGACTGACGGCGTGCTGCTGAAAAGTCAGCGTCCTTTCAGCACCGCGTTTGTGTTGGACAGCCGGAGTGCGCGTGGCTGTGGGGCGGAGCGACCTAACTCAGCACGGCTGGCGGCCAATGAGTGGCGCGGCTCCTCTTCACCCTCCCGGAGAAGACGAGGAGCTATAAAAGGAGCTCGCGGCCACTCTAGTGGGGGAGAGGTAAGTGAAAGTCATTATATCATATAAATCATTATATTATTATTCTCTGTTTCTGTGTATTTCTTAGATATAGACGCAGATGTAAACGAAAGAGAGGAAGACGAGCTTCTGTCGCTTCACGACTTCTCCGCTGCTTCAGCCGGCCTGTTGTATTCTCGCACTCTTTTCCTCCACCGTAAGTTTCACTTTCACTTTCAAGGATAATAAAGAGCACGTGTCCCCGCCCCCACCCCTGCAATTACTGCCTGTTTGTGCGTGCGCGTGCAGCCTTCTACGGTCCCGTAGTGTCACACCCATCCACATAAGGTTCGATATTTTGTGCATGTTGAGATGCTTTTCTGCTCACCACAGTTGTAAAGAGTGCTTATTTGAGTTACTAGATCCTTCATAGCAGCTCGAACCAATCTGGCCATTTTCCTCTGACCTCTTATCAACAGAACTGCTGCTTACTCAGTGGTTTTTGTTTTTCTCATCATTCTGTGTAAACTCTAGAGACTGTTGTGTGTGAAATTCCCAGGAGATCAGCAGTTTCTGAAACACTCAAACCAGCCCTTCTGGTACCAATATCCATGCCATGATCAATGTTTTTATGTTTACGTTATGTCTGTATTTGCTATTATGGTGTATAATGTTTTATTTCATAGTGTAAAGATATATATTATGTAGTAGATGATATCTTACATGTACGATATGGGTGTATTATTGTAAAATATGTGCCTATTTACCCAGTACCTTCCTTGCTAGTTGGTTTAATCCAAAGAGGGGCGGGGCTTAGAGTTTAAAAGAGAGCCCCAAACCAGTGTGTGTGTGGTGGTTTGTAGGTTGGTTGTTGGTTTGAGCGAGCGTGCAACTGTGGTGCCGTGAGCTATATTTGTCAGAGTTTAAATTATTGTATATAAGTGTTTATTTGTTTATTTATTTGTTTGTTTGTAACTTTGTATATAGCTTTGGGTTTTTTTTTTTTTTTTTGCCACCCGTACTGGATCACCTCTTGAGCACTGTAAATAAATCATCACCTTGCACTATAACATCTCGGCGAGTATTGCCATCATCCTTCCCCTTTTTCCCCTGGGGAGGGGGTTTTCTGGAGCATATGAAACCACTGCGTCACACTCATAGATTAAAATATTATAAAGTGATCATTTTCACTGAGCCCTGAACATGTCCTGATTGATGCTAACACTAGCTATAACTAGTTTATCATTATTGTGCTCATTAGCAAATGCAACTTAAACACACTAGCTAGCTAAGGGTGGAAAATGTAGCGAGTTATTAACTGCTTACCTTAATCTGGAATATACCATTAATAGACAGTTCAGATTCACAGTCACTCATGCATTTCAGCACCTACACAATGTTCATAGTGACAACAGGAACACTACTGTTTATTACTGGATATGACGACACGTGAGAAAAATCACTGTACCTACCTGCAAATGAAAAAAATGTAAATAAAGTGAGCATTAGCATTTAATATAAAGAATACATTAATTTTCATCTCTCACATCACACAAGGACAAATTATAATTTTATTAAATCACTTGACCTTTAACAAAACTCTGTTAAATATCATCTCCATAGCACTTTAAAAGGATTAAACATTTTAACATTAATATTAAAATTAACATTTTAAAAGATTAAAACTTGAATGAGAACTCAAAATACAGCTGTGTACAGACTGTTCTCAATGTACATGAGCAGACTGAACTGTGATAAGATATATTTTAATCAGTTCTGTTTAAATCTATTACAGTGTGGATGAGGTCAGGATTAAAATTATACTGCAGTTACCACTAGAGGGAGTCAAAGGCATTTTAGTTTCACTTTTCAATCACTGGCCACCACATGTTGAGTTACTGCAGCCTTCCTGTCAGCTCCAACCAGTCTGGCCATTCTCCTCTGACCTCTCTCATCAACAAGCTGTTTCTTTCTGTCTTTTTGTTTGTGTAATCTATATAGACTGTTGTGTGTGAAAATCCCAGGAGATCTCTGAAATTCAAGTTAGTGCATGAGGTTATGAATTGTGCTGCTGCCACATAATTGGCTGATTGGATAATTGCATGAATGAGCAGGTGCATAGGTGTTCCTAATAAAGTGGACAGTGAGAATATAATGGACAAATAGATATTTTGCCTATTTGCAGCCCTGTTACTCAGTGTGTTATTCTTTAATACAAATTATTTTAATCCTAGTAATGTGAAACATTATAGGTTTTACAGTGCGAGTCTTAAAACAGTCTTAATGTGAAAAAAAGGGAACAGGAGCGACCACATCTGTGTCAACTAAAATGTAATAGTGAGATATATTTACATTCTCTCTCTCTCTCTCCCTCTCTCTGTCTGTCAGAACACAGGAAGTTGCTGTGTCTGCGATCACTAAAATAGAAGCATGCATGCACCCATGCCACAAACACCCCCCCCCCCCCCATGATAAAACACAGGAAGTGGTAAGGTTTTAACACACAACTCTTCTCTGTCAGTCAGTCAGTCATTAGAGAGACAGGATGGAGCTGAGTCCACTCCCTGTGATGCTCTGTGAGTAAATGTTCTCTTTGTGTCTTCATTAGAATGAGTGGTGGGGTATAAAGTTGTTCATCTGCAGTCTGAATGTCCTGAGTGATGAGTTTATTGTGTGATTAGGACATTGTGTGTACTTCAGCATGACTGCTCAGGTGGATCAGTGTATCCATATCTGTTATGAGAAGGGTTTAGTTTGATGTGCAACTACTCTCAGTAACTGTGGTAGCTCAGTGGTAGCTCAGTGGTTATGACGTTGCACTACTGATCAGAAGGTCATGAGTTCCAGCACTGCCAAGCTGCCACTGCTGGGTTCTTGAGCAAGGCCCTTAACCCTCAACTGCTCAGTTGTATAAATGAGTTAAATGTAAGTTGCTCTGGATAAGGGCGTCTGCCAAATGCTGTAAATGTGAAAAAGTCTGTATTGTTGGAATCTGTACCTGATCTTCTGTGTCCTGCTGTCAGCTGCTGCTCATGATCATTTGATCTGCTAAAAGAAAATGACTGGATGGTGTTTGTACTTTCACCAATGGAAGTCATGGTTGTGACTAACTGAAATGTCTTTAGCTGATGTGTTCAGACTCTGGTGGTCTTTCCTGAGCACAGAAAGGTTTTAACAAAACCATGTTATCATTAACTAAACTTACTGAGAAAATGCCTTATAACCTACATTTCCATTTTTGTTACTATTATGATCTGTGCAGGGAAACATCTCAGTACAGCAAGTTCACTCTAATACACTCTAATACCAAACTAATGCACAGTACTTCTTTTTTTTAAATAATCGCTAATCATTCTTTACCTATCTGTGTTAAAAATAAGACCAATAACTGTGCAGAAACAAACACTTCTCATTAGTCCTGTACACACACAGAGCAGTGACAGTGTTAGAGGCCTGAGAGCAGAGACCAGGTCGCGGATGTGGTTTATTTTCTATTTTAAGGTAGTGGTGCAAATTCAGCTGTGAAGAAGGGGAGGAGGTGTGAAGGTCAATGTGTGAAAGCAGTAACTAACACTTAACTTTTTAACTGTTGATATGGTGGACAAATTTAACTCCACTGACACTCACTGAGCTCTTTTAAAGCCAAAAGTTGACCAAGTTGAAAATTACCATTTGAAGCCAGAGACTCCACTCACAGCATGAAGAGGATGGAAGGAACCGGCACTCAAAGCCGCCTTCCGCCAAGGCTTAAACCAGGAAGTGCTCACAGAACTGGCCTGCCGAGATCACAAGATGTCCTCCAATTCCCTCATTGATTTACATATCCATCCGGATCAACTCATCTGCAATCGCCATGTGCATAAGTGAGTCCAGATCCTGAAACTGACTGCTCTGAGCCTATGCAGCTGGGTCAGCCCAGCTTAAGCACCACAGAGTGTGAGAAACAGAGCAAGGAAAGCTAAAGCTAGTGGCTTACCCCCCACACAGACCCTGTGACTGTTCCATAGAGCTCCTACCAGGCACCATTCCACAGTACAATCGGTTCTATCCCCTCTATCCCCTCTCCTTAGCTGAACAACAGGCAATGGAGGATTATGTCCAAGAGGCATTACAACAGGGGTACATTTGTCTCTCCACCTCTCTTGCATCTGCAGCATTCTTGTTAGTGGAGAAGAACAGATGAGGCCATGCATTGATTATCATGGACTCCACCAGATCAATATCAATATCAATATCTCCTCTCTCTTGTCCCATCTGCCTTGGAACAACTTCATTCAGCTAAGATATTCATCAAGCTTGATTTGCGCAGTGCCTACAACCTCGGTTGCACCAGAGAGGGCAGTGAGTGGAAGATGGTCTTTAGCACCACCTCTGGCCACTTCGTGTACTGGCTCGTGCCATATGGGCTCGATTGCGCCCCCTCGGTCTTCCAGTGCCTCATAAACGGTGTCTTAATGGATATGCTTGAACTCATGGCGCAAAGATGGGAAGTTGGAGTACCTCATCGAGTGGGAGGCCTACGGATCAGACAAGCAATGCTGCATTCTGGCACAGAATGTTCTTGACCCCTGATCTGCCAAAAATTCCTCACCAAGCATCCCGAGCAACCAGGTCCACACCCAAGAGGTAGGCCTAGAAAGAGGTTGGCTTCCAGAGTGAGCTCTTGTGGAGGGAGGGTTCACATCATTGCTGGAATCAAGCTCCACTTCCCAGAACACACTGCAGCCTACAAACATGAACTACAATCCACAGCACAATACTCCACCAACACATTCACAGTCACCTGTTCTAATCATGCACACCTGTTTCCTATGACACCTGCATCTACATAAACAAACTTCGGACATTCAGGCAGTTGTGAAGTAATGCTCAGTGTGCCCTAACCTGGCTTACCAAGACTTGTATATTGTATTTTGCTTTTCTGGTTTTTGATCTTGCTTTGTTGCTATTTTTTGGATTTTGGATTTGTGCACGTTGTGAGGTTTGCTAATCCCTTGACTTTCTGCCTGCTTTTTTTTTCACATTTTGGAAGTGTTTGCTAGTGTCTTTTAAATAAAACACTAACCTGCACTTGGATCTGCCTAAGACTCTGTCGCATGACAGCCGCTAACAAAAGCGAATACTGAACCATTAACATCACAGTGCAGGTGTAAGATAACGACATTACCTTGTACTTTTAGTTAAGTTAGTTAACAAAGTAAACAAATAACAATATTCGTTAGAACTGCCATGTTACAAAAGTTTAAATATTATACTACAATGAATCATCGGTATAAAATATTACAGTGAATTATTTAGGAAATTTCTCCTTCATGGTCCTGACTTCAGGTGGACAGGACTGTATCAAAAAGGAGAGAAACGGGGGAGGGGAACAACTTCTGTATGACTAAAGTGAATAGATCAAAGCAAATAAATCTAAACACAAGCTAATACTGAACCATTAACATCACAGTGCAGGTGTAAGATAACTACTTTAGCCTGCACGCCATTCGGCAAAAAATAAATAAATAAAATAAGTCAACAAATGACGCTGTTAGTTAGAACATGTTTTAAAAAAAGTTTAAAAC
Source organism: Pangasianodon hypophthalmus (assembly GCF_027358585.1). NCBI lineage: Eukaryota > Metazoa > Chordata > Actinopteri > Siluriformes > Pangasiidae > Pangasianodon > Pangasianodon hypophthalmus. The sequence continues at coordinate 4,736,547 of NC_069713.1, forward strand.
AAATTGCCTGATATATTTCAGGTTTTATAATGTGTTATATATATTTTTAAAGAAATTTCTTAGGAAATTCTCTTGTTCCTCCTTCACGATCCTGGATTCAGGTGAACAGGACTGTACCTTCAGAGGAGAGAAAAGGGGGAGTGGAACCACTTCTAAATGACAAAATGGACCAACTAAATGTTACTCACAGTGAGAATGTACAGACCTTTTAATAAAATTATTATTTTTTTCTTTTTATAGAAAATGAACGACTAAACAACTGCTGCTTCAACTATTCACAATGTACATGAGCAGACTGAACGGTGATAAGATATATTTTAATCAGTTCTGTTTAAATCTATTACAGTGTGGATGAGGTCAGGATTAAAATTATACTGCAGTTACCACTAGAGGGAGTCAAAGGCATTTTACTTTCGCTTTTCAATCACTGGCCACCACATGTTGAGTTACTGCAGCCTTCCTGTCAGCTCCAACCAGTCTGGCCATTCTCCTCTGACCTCTCGCATCAACAAGCTGTTTCTTTCTGTCTTTTTGTTTGTGTAATCTATATAGACTGGTGTGTGTGAAAATCCCAGGAGATCTCTGAAATACGAGTTACTGCATGAGGTTATGAATTGTGCTGCTGCCACATGATTGGCTGATTAGATAATTGCATGAATGAGCAGGTGTACAGGTTTTCCTAATAAAGTTGACAGTGAAAATATAATGTACATTTAGATATTTTGCCTATTTGCAGCTCTGTTACTCAATGTGTTATTCTTTAATACAAATTATTTTAATCCTAATAAAGTGAAACATTTTAGGTTTTATAGTGTGAGTCTTAAAACAGTCTTAATGAGAAAAAATAAGGGAACAGGAGGGACCACATCTGTGTCCACTGAAAACTGACATATACATACATCCTCCCTCTCTGTCTCTCTCTCTCTCTCTCTCTGTTAGAACACAGGAAGTGGTAAGGCTTTAACACACACCTCTGCTCTGTCAGTCAGTCAGTCATTCGAGAGACAGGATGGAGCTGAGTCCACTCCCTGTGATGCTCTGTGAGTAAATGTTCTCTTTGTGTCTTCATTAGAGTGAGTGGTGGGGTATAAAGTTGTTCATCTGCAGTCTGAATGTCCTGAGTGATGAGCTTAGGACATTGTTTGTACTTTTAACAAAACCTTGTTAACATAAACTACGCTGAGAACAGGGCTAATAACCTACATTTCCATTTTTGTTACTATTATGATCTGCGCAGAGAAACATCTCAGTACAGCAAGTTCACTCTAATACACACTAATACCAAACAAATGCACAGCACTTATTTAAAAATAATGACTAATCATTACTTACCTATCTGTGTTAAAAAAAATACCAATAACTGTACAGAAACAAACACTTCTCATTAGTCCTGTACACACACAGAGCAGTGACAGTGTTAGAGGCCTGAGAGCAGAGACCAGGTCGCGGATTTGGTTTATTTTCTATTTTAAAGTAGTGCAAATTCAGCAGTGAAGAAGGGGAGGAGGTGTGAATTTGGACATGTGAAAGCAGTACTTAACTTTTACATTTTTAACTGTTGATATGGTGGACAAATTTAACTCCACTGACACTCACTGAGCTCTTTTAAAGCCAAAAGTTGGCCAAGTTGAAAAATCACCATTTGAAGCCAGAGTCTCCACAGCAGGGCCAGTTGGAGACAAAATGATTATTCAGAGTGATAAGACCTCTGAACATATCAACATTTCTGGAGCACTCTTCTTACAATGTTCAAAGTCACAACAGGAACACTACTGTTTATTACTGGATATGACGACATGTCACTCTTCTTACTTTACTATTACTGGGCATATTATACTATTACTATAATATTACTATACCATGCACCACACCCCCACTCCCTTACCAAAGTTGTTGTAAAAAATCCTTTGACACTCTGGTCCATGCTCACATGATTGCCTCATTTAATTGCAGCAGATTTTTTCAGCTGAACCTTCATGCTTTGATTTCCCATTCTACCCCATCCCAAAGGTGCTTACTCTTCAGCAGCACAAACTTTTGCTTGAAAATTAGTTAAACTTATAATTAGTTGTGCATCATGAGGGATCATGCAGCACGCTCTCTTCCAAAATGAAGTGAATACCTCAGTAGAGATTAATTATGCAATAATTTGCCCCTGCAAATATTATCCTGTTTACATTATTTTCAATGCTTTTGATATCCAGATATTTTAATATGCTAATAACTCAAATGCATGGTTCACAAAAAGACAGCTGCAGGTTAAATATCTGCATTAATGTACATTTCTGGTTATCTATAGTAATGATGGTGGTCAGTGACCGAAAAGGAAACATGCACACAGAGTATCATTAATGTTGTAGTCCACAATTTCAAGTACTATACACTGAACTCATCGTCTTATTCATGGGACGAGTTTGAGATGACTTGTGCTTTGTGATATTGTGCATTATAATGCTGGAAACTTTATATCCTTTAACTTCAACAAAATAAAACAGATGTGTACAGACTGTTCTCAGTGTACATGAGCAGACTGAAAGATGATAAGAGGTATTTAAACAGTTCTGTTTAAATATTTTACAATGTGGATAAGGTTAGGATTAAAAATGTACTGCACTTACCAGTAGAGGGAGTCAAAGTCATTGCAGTTTCACTTTTCAAACGCAGGCTACCACTCGTCTGGTTACACTTCTCTGCCCCCTCTTTCCACACTGCAGAAAATCATGCATGAAAATCGCAATAAAATATAAGTTACATATGTTCACTCTTTCTGTAAGAACACCACAGTGGGACAGTCCGTTGGTTTTATGTCCCAGAGCTAAGATTATCACACTTCCATATCTGCTGCACATTTGGTTAAATCAGTCCACAAGCTCCACTTCCCTGAACAGACCTTGGCGTAAAATCATGGCCGCCCCTGACTACACGCCCCAGAATCCACTACTGCTAACCTGCTCCCCGTCACTTTGATTACACGCACCTGTTCATCATCACACACGCACACACGCTCTCTCTCTCTCTCTCTCTCTCTCTCTCTCTCTATCTCTCACCCACAAAGACACTGTGAAGTAAATGCTCAGTTTGTTTAGTGCCTCTGACTTTACCAAGCCTTCTGTTTCTGTGTTTGCTGTTCTGGTTACCTGACTTTTGGAAGCTTCCTGTTTTTTAAAAGAACATATTAGACTTCAATTCCATGACAGTTGCTTTGTGCAGTAAAGTGAAACAAACACCTTAATGAGCAGAATAGTGATCTTTGTATAAGTTACTGTAGTTTTTATTTATTATTATTATTATTATTAAGAGAGCTTGAAATGTATTACTTACAGAAGGTAGTTTAAAGTTCCTGAATAAGATTTAATCTTGTGGGTTTGTTGTGTCTAAAATGTGCTGTTTTCATTAATACACTGAATATTTTCTCATATTTATGTCATGTTCTGTTTCTGTTTCCTTTTTAGTGCTGATTTCACTTATACCAGTGGCCCATGCTCAAGGTGATTTATATATAATTTATCCTGTATATTGTGTGCATATTTGGTTTGTTTTGGGGCTGAGAAGTTTGTGCACAATTTGTCAAATTTTTTTCCTAGTTTATTAATGCAGTTTTTATTGCTCTAAACAAAGAATGCAACATTAACTCAGTTATTTTCATTCTTTGTTCTCGTACCATCTCATGTGTAGATTCACTTTGTGCTCTTGGTAAATTCACCCACACTGTGTGGCTCTTCATTTACTGTTTCTCTTTTTACAAGAACTACTTTCACTTAAGATAAATAGTGTTATAATATAGGAAAAGGATGACCAACAAAAGTTTAGATGTGAATAAATAGTTTTACTCTGCTTAAATGCCTTAAACTATTAATTATAAAACTGCACAAGTTTAATGACAGCAGCACATGGGAACAACTGACATAAATAGTGCTAAATAAAATGTTCCATGATGCCCCTGATTTCTTACTAGTAAGTAGGTTACACATATCAGTATCAACAAGTAACAAACACATGCACTCAGTCTAAAAAATTATATTAGTAGTGTACACTTAGGGAATGACTCTCAGAGCTCAGAGGTCAGTGATGCTGTTACACTGACTGTATCAGGTGAGTCTGTGGGTGTTTATTTCTTATTTAATATGATAACATTATTTTTTAGTGTTCAGATTGTGAGCTGTCAGTAACTGAGTCTCTGTTTGTTTAATGTTGACTTTCACTTCCCTGTCTAGTAGACACCAATTTCTTTCACAGGAATCATCATCATGTGTTTTGCAGTAGCATTTGGGTTTTATATTAAGTTTGCAGTAGAATTGTGGTGAGTCAGTCTGATTAATAGTACACAGTGAACATTAAGAAAGAAGGCAGTAAATCTCACCTTGTGTTGGCTCTGCCATTATCTGATTAGTAGAAGATCATTTGAGGCATTGGAATTATTTGTTTTATCTGAGCATTCTGTAATTTTGAGAGATTTTGATTATCAGCATCATCGACAGATCCTTAGAAAAACACACTTAGCTTTTCATCACATTTGGATGTTAGCAGAATCCAACTGTAGCAACGTCTATTGAATTTTTCCAGTCTGCCTCACATATATTCAGTAAAATACATATTTCTTACATGATATTCTTTTTTTTTAAAGACAAACATCAGATTGGAACAAATAATTTCAAGTACTTATATAGACATGCATACAAAACAAATTTCTTCTTCACTAAAAAGCTAGCCTGATCCTACTTTCATGGTTGGACTGAATTTAAAATGATAATTAATGTTCCTCAGCTAGATGATTATGTTTAGCTACAGAATGCCTGTAGATATTTTAGAAAAAAGTCCTCAGTCATGGCTTTACTATAGAAACTCATGCATCTGCTAATTTTTAAGAAAATTCAGATATGCTCAGATGATGGTGCAGGATTTGTGCAGGATCCATGAAATAACAGTCTAAAATCATCAAATACAGAGTTTTACACTTCAATCCAATCATGAATTTTGTTACACTGAAAATATACTGAATAGCAGCCGTGTAAGAAAACATACAATTATAACATCTTGTATCAAATGTTAAATATAAATGTTTGGTTTAGACACAAAGCATATGTTAAAGCACAGTGAATCTACTGCTTATACTGTAAAGTGAAAAGCAGCTCTGACACCTTCATCATTTCATGCCAACAGCAAAACCCACACCGACTGTGAGAGTGAATCCTCAGAGCTCCGTCTACACTGGAGACACCATCACTCTGAGCTGTGAGCTGCAGCAGTCGACTGGATGGGAGTTTTTCTTCTACAAAAATAATCCGCAGTTACAGCTTCTGAACAGTGAACAAGCACACACACTTAAAGTGACAGTCGATAATGCAGGAGAAACAGTGTACCGGTGTCAGGCATGCAGGAGAAACTACAACAACCCACAGTACAAATACTATGACTACTGCACAGATCTCAGTGATCCTGTCAAGATTACAGTGAGAGGTATGTCATGATTTTTTTCCCCTTTTCACCACAGTTTTGTTAGAAGGAGTAAGAAAAAATGTTGCTTAATTACTTATTGCTTAATTCCTTGTTATTCCAAAATGTTCAATATAAACTTGAAATACATATCTTTTAAAAGTATTTGTCATATGTGGCTGCTGAGATCCAACGCAAAAGTTTAAAAACATGTTATTTAACAAAAAAAAAAAAAAAAAAAAAAAAAAAAAGAGTCTTCCAACATGGAAAAGTCTTCAGGACAGAGGAGTTTATGATTTGCTGTTTCCCTGTAACATGACAAGCTGTGTTTTTTTTTCTTCATTCATTAAAAAAGTGAGAAAAATGCGAGGCTGGTGAGGAAATGACTGTTTATAGCTGCTATAATGTAAGTGAGAACAGGAACTAACTTGTTTTGCAGACATTCCACAACAATAAATGTAACTATAAATGGACTATAATGTGTACTTCATTAATAAATTAAAAATTGTAATCATTGGGAAATTGCTATGGTTTAAAAGCATTGAAACACATGATGACACGCTGTTATAGGAAAACAATCTGTACTTCAGGGTGCAAACAGTAACTCGGCTCCATAACACCACCACATCACTCAGTATTTTTCTATAACAGTGTGAGACAGAGTGTTTATTACTTACTTAAACTTTGTTAAAAGAAGGAAAAAATACACAGTATATAGTACGTCTGAAACCAGAAGTCTCCAGTGTATGATCAATGTAAGAAATTATCTTCACTTCCTTACAGTCTAAACACAACATACTATATTGAATATAATAATAAATAGTTACAAATATTATATATGGAAATTCCTTGTAAATAATTATAACATGGCTACATATGTGTAACTAAAGACAAACTGTTGTTTGTCTTTAGGCTGTTAAGGCTTAAGCACAAATTTACTGTAAATTTTGTTGTTCCTCTTTCGGCTGCTCCCGTTAGGGGTCGCCACAGTGGATCATTGGTCTGCGTATTTGATCTGAGACAGTTTTTATGCTGGAAGCCCTTCGTGACCCTCCCCAGTTTTATCCCGGCTTGAGAGAATAAGCAATTACAGCAGTGAGAGCGCTGTGGCCTAACCACTAGTCCTTTGGGACCCACAAATTTACTGTAATTAAAAATATAAAATAGTACACAAAACCTGCCACATGCTGTAATCTTAATTATAATTTTTCATTTCAGTTAACCTTTGAAAATTTGTACAAATTATTGTGGGTGTGAGTCACACTGAAACTGTTTTACTAATGAAGACTGGGTTTTTGTGAGAAAAATTGTATTTATAAACATGACTAGAAAATATAACTAGTATTTGTAACTATTACTCACACTTTTGTTGTTTTTTTGTAGTTAAATAGGGCTGTGTAAAACTGTAAAAATGTTTTTTTTTTTTCCCACAACGCTGTTCTGCTTGCTCGTACCAGTGACAGAATCACAAATGTAGAAGTGCAATGATGATCATCAGTCCCATAAAGATTACAGACTACACCATCCTGTACAGTTTAATTGGATCTAGATGTGGTGTTTATGTTAAAACCAAACATTTCAGAGTTAATATTAACAGATCTCACAGTTTATTAATTAAAAGAAACTGTTTATTTGTAAATTAACTGACAGAGTTTATGAAAGCAAACTGTTGCATTCACTGTTTCACTATTCCTATATTATTATTATATACACATGATGTTGAATTGATCATGACAGATTAGATGCTCTATTATTTTTCTACAGCAAGACCTAAACCAGTGGCATCCATAAATCCTGAAAAACAGGTGTTCAGTGGAGACGCCGTCACTCTGAGATGTGACATACAGGATGAAAGTGTCTCTAGCTGGCAGTACAGCTGGTATAAAGATGCTTCACACAGTCGTGTCAGTAGTGAACAGGTGTACAGGATCAGTGGTGTTGAAGTGACCCACACAGGTAAATACACCTGTAGAGCAGCAGAGAGAAGAGGCTCACACTCCTCACACTTCAGTGATGCTATTACACTGACTGTATCAGGTGAGTGTGTGATGTTTTTTTTGGGCGACATGAAAATGTGCAATTAGACATTCATGAAAAATGTCTTATTGTGTATTAAATAAATCTACAAATGAAGCATTTTGTATTTCCTGTGTAACAGAGAGACCACGGGCAGTACTGAGTGTATCTCCACAGAGCTGGCTGACTGAAGGAGACTCAGTGACTCTAAGCTGTGAGGTTACAGACTCCTCTACAGACTGGACATTCAGCTGGTACACAACTGTTCCCTACAGAGACGGCTTAACTCAAATAAAAAATAATCGTGGCTATAGCATGTATGTGGAGCTCCTCTCAGACAGCAGCAGAGGATCTGGAGGCTCCTACACTCTCAGTCCTGCTGCTCTGAATCACACAGGAGTTTATATGTGCAGAGGAGAGAGAGGAGAACCAGCCGTTCACACACAGTACAGCAATCCACAGCCACTATGGATCACTGGTGAGGAAAATTAACTGTTGTGTTGAAGTGTAGAATACAAAAGTGTGAATGTAAGATCAGATTTATGCAAAGTTTATTTATTAATATGTATAAGGCAGTTTAAGAGCCCTAAGTGCGGGTAGAGGCTTATTGTCACGACTTCCCTTGTGTTCCTCTGTATTTTGTGATGTCTCTGTCCCTTGATATTGGGTAATTTTTCTGGGTAACATACAGGACTCAGGAGATGGTTGAGGATCTATGTGCAGGAGGATTTTATTTTAATTTAAAAGCCAGAATGGTAGAGCAGGTAAACATTAGGGGTGTAACTAAGTACACATACATTATTCAGAGTGAACAGAAAATGTGTTCTTAACAGATACAGATACGAATAAGAGGTGCTCTATTCACATTTTTTTTTTTTTAAAAAAAAAGCATTCCAAAAAGGGAAGAACATGCCCACATTAGGTTTAAATCGAAATACAGATACAGATATGGCTATTTAGGGCTAAAAACAGATGCAGGTACAGATGATGTCATTATGTTACACTGTTAGTAAACACAATGCAGATAACAGAGGTGTAAAGCAGGCAAGAGTCAAACACACTGAAGCACTGTACAAGAAACCAGAGGACAAATCCAAAAGACTAATCAAAAGACAAGGCAAAGAGTCTAAACAGGGCAATGGTGTAGGGAAAATTTAGCTCAATTAGATTAAGCTGATGTATTCTCCACCAATATGTAAGGAAATTAGCTGTTTAGGTTAAGCTGTTGTATTCTCCACCAAAATATGTAGGAGAATAGCAGATCAGCTATAAGGGGAAATTTGTAAACTTAATATTTTAATATGACAATCACAAACTAAACATTTGATCTTGCACAAACCCTGGAACTGGCAAGACTTTACATCATGTATAAGACCATGTGCTGGCCTAATATACTCTACAATGAGGAAGTGACCTGGAGGTGGTGTGATAGAGCTAGACTAATACTCAGGCGACAGTGACATCTGGTGGTGAGGAGGCATAATGTCCCCCGCTGATGTGATTCCCTGATTGCGTGCACCTGTTCCTCACTGTAAAACATTTACTGTAATATTTACAGTAATTTACTGGGAGCAAATAGCAAATGGCAGGAAATAACTATAAACATATTTACTGTAAACTATTCTAATAGCTTTACAGATAATTCCTGTTATTATTCTTCTATGTTTCCAGTAATATACTGTAAATTCTGGAAACAAAATGCTTGTAAATATATTTTAGCATAAAATAAAACATAATGCAGTACATTGGCTCATTAGTCTCCTCAATCTTGTACAAGTTACAGCAATTTACTTGGGTTCTATCACATTATATTACATGATTCCTGTTCATTTTTTTTTTTTATTTAAATGTCTCTTTTCTGTGTTTAAGGTGAATCTCCTCCAGTCTCTCTGATCATCAATCCCAGCAGAACTCAACACTTTACTAAAGACTCTCTCTCACTGAGCTGTGAGGACCAGAGAAACTCTACTGGATGGACAGTGAGACGATACACACACAGTGAGGGAGTGTTAGATTGTTCACGGTGGGGATCAGTTACAGAATCTACATGTAAAATCAGCTTCCTCTCCACATCACACACTGGAGTTTACTGGTGTGAGTCTGAATCTGGAGAAAACAGTAATCCTGTCAACATCACAGTGCATGGTGAGTCTTCATGTAGTGTGTTTATTGTTAAAGGAAAAGGGAAATGATTTATTATTGAATATTCAGAACTGAGTTTGTAAATGGGGAAAATCATTCAGGAAGACAACAACAACATTTTTATCTCAGTACAATACCTGTAATTTCTATAATTCTGAGTATGGATACATGTATGCTAGTAGTGTTAGTAGCTACTAGTATTAGTATATATTAGTTTTATTAGTACCAGTAAATGAGCAAGGAATCAAATCAATTTTCGATATTCATATTTATCTGTGCTGCTGCTTCCATAATTCAGTTGAATTTTTTTTTCTCATGAGCTAGTGTAGGCAGTTTTCTGCAGGCTTGAATTAAATACCTGCAGACTCCACAGATTTAGAGGATTTTAAGTTATATACAGATAAATTAGAGAACTTTTATTTATATTATCTACACACACATCATAGTGTGTGGATTTCCTTGTTTGTGATTTTCTGTGTTCTAGATGGTGATGTGATCCTGGAGAGTCCTGTCCATCCTGTGTCTGAGGGACATCCTCTGACTCTACACTGTTTATATCGCAACACAAAGCCCTCAAACCTCCGAGCTGATTTCTATAAAGATGGATCAGTTCTCCAGACACAGACTACAGGAGAGATGATCCTCTATAACGTTTCAAAGTCAGATGAAGGTTTCTACCACTGTAAACACCCAGAGAGAGGAGAGTCACTGAAAAGCTGGCTCTCAGTCATATGTGAGAAATCATTTAAATATTCATTTAAATATAAATGTGTCTTGAACTCACTAGCTTTACATAATATAAGCTAAATTCCTTAGTTTATGTAACTCTGTGTACAATATGCTAGGTTATGCATGTGCACACAAGTGTAAATTAATTTATTTGTACATAGATTGAGCTAAAACTTACAAACACTTCATCATTAATAATGTGTTATTATAATAATTATTTTATTCTGCGTCAGGTCCATCATGTGTAGAAGCTCCATTCTCAGTGCTCATGCTGATCAGTAGTGTAGTGACGGCCTCTCCGTATCTGCTGGTGACCATCATTCTGCTGATCAAATGTTACAGAGCTCGAGGTAAGAACTCTTTCAGTATGTTTCATATAATGAGCACAATAACTTTACTTAATGCAAGAAAAACATTTTCACCTTAGGAAAATTTGACTCATTATTCTCATTTTAAAAACAAAAATCCACACCTGAATGTTAAAGCACTTGTTCTAAAATGTACTTACAGTAAGATTTAAATGTAAGTGTAATATGATGTAAAACACAACATCTGTTTCTGCTGAGGTCTGAGGGTGAATTTATATGTGACAGACGCTTCAAGTGGAGTTACATTTTAACTAATAATGTACATTATTAAGTAAAAATACTAAAAATAGTGCAGAAGTGTATTTCATAAGCAGATGAGCTGACTTATCCATCATAGTAACAGGCATTAGATAATCTGTATAATTTAGGTTTTAAAAGGAAGAGGTAGCATTTTAATAACACAAAAGGACATGTTAATAAATTGTTTGTAATAATTGATAAAGAATCTCTGACCTACATTTTGCGGTTACTGAAGATGATTGAATGAATGATGTTCATTTTCTAACACATCTTTTCCTGAAGCTCTGTCACTTGTCACTTCACTGTCATTCATAAGCAATAAAACAAAGACTGTTTAAACTGTGTTTAGGATGAGATCAAATGCAGGTTGGTTGCTTTTCTGCCATAAACACCTGGAATAAACTTTGAAATGAAACAAATGACTTTTTAATTTCTTTAACAGCTCACACTGATGAAGAGAGAATTGAGAATGCAGTCATAGAGGAGTGAGCAAAGTTCATCTAACAAAAAGACAATGTGTTTAATGTAAAAATAATTTCATAATTTCTTGTTCTTTAGGGCTTTGTGGGGTTTTTAAAATGATACTGATTTGCCATTTTAATGTCATGCTGTTATTTGCTCAGCATCTTATAGACACCCTCGTTGTTCTGACAGGATTTGTTTAGCTAAAGCCTGCAAAACCCCTCATGAAGAGAAAGTTACCATGTGTGTAGTTTCTAATAAAGCTTACATGCTGCTAAGGCAAAACAGAGTAAAAATGAACAAATATTCTTAAAAATATTTATTGGTCAGGGTTGAGCTGTGCTTCTGCAAAATAACATCTGACATGTGTCTGCTATTGGAGTGAGTTTAATCCCAACATGGTGACCTGCACATTAAAACCTCAAAACATTTCATCTAACTGTAATGAGGTTTAAGCAAGCACAGGAATCTGTGCAAAATGGTTGCTTTAAATCCAGAAAATACAGAATGATACTTTACTCTGTCAGTTGCTGGACCTCTGTTAACCCTGAAAGATCCAAATATAGAAAAAAATAGTGAATTTTTTTTCACCCCTTAAATGTTGTAGTAGGAGGCCTCCAATGCAGAAATAAATTAGCTTTTACATTTTCAACATTTTAGTAAGTTTTTATGGACATGTTGTAATATTGCAACGTTGGGCTTTTGGGGTAGCAGAATTTCAGTGATTTGACTTATTGTCTGAATAAATGGAGAAAACTTTAGATGGGTTTATTTGCAGGGTGTACTGCCTATGTTGACCCAAAACAGTGGCAGATATGTGTATACATAAATAATCATAAAATAATGATAATCAGACAATTCATAATTTTCTAAAAAAATTTATTATAAAAAATATGCTTACGCTGTATTTACAAAAGCTGATGAACTGAATTGAACATCGTTGACAATTGACATTTACATTATGTAGCTCTGTTCACAGGCATCTTCAGTTGTGATAGTCCCAAAAACAGTTCTTATCCTCTGAGAAGCAGAGGCAGACATTGCACTTGGAGCAAAGTGTGTTAGTGTAGCCTGTAGTACAGTGTCTGCAGCGTCCTCTTTTCGTTTTAACAGGAAAATGTCCATACATGTTTTTATCTTCCTTATCTTGTATATAGGAATCTTCACATTCCTCTTCATCACTTGACCCAGAGTCCATCTCAAAGTCACTGTTGCCATTCTGTATAGCATCAATGATATCATAAACATTGTATACAAGATGGTCTTTCCTGGCTGGTGGCATTCTGAAATGAAAAAACACTAATTATTTTCCAGGGCAAACAATGTCAATGCAGTTCACACATTCCACAGAATTCACACATTCCACAGAATTCACACAATGCTGTCTGACTAGCTTATTGTGCCCTATTATTGCCCTGCTAATAGCCCCACATTCCAGAAAATTATCACCTGGCCTTCATGTAGCAAGCAGATATTTGGGCAAAGGCAAGAAAGCAAGAAAGAAAGAAAGAAACAAAGAAAGAAAGAAGATACTGGTAGTTTTTAAAATACTGTTCCACAAATACTTTCAAACCGTTTAATCCCTAATTCAACTTGAACTTATTTAGTAATCATTACACTTTAACTGAAACTCTAAAAAATAACAAAAAATACGTTTAAAATTTGTGATTGATCAAAAACAGTATGTTTTTACTTGTATTTGTTTCGCATGGAATAGGAGAAAAGTACAATTCATCCATGTAATGTGCAAGGTGCACAGGCAAATTTTGCTACCCATACGAGAGAGATAGTACTATACACTTTTCATCAAACTGCATTTTGACAGTTCTATCATCCAATCAGAGCACGCCACGTCACGAAGTCCCTCCCCTTTTTATCCAATCAGACTGCACCGTGGCGGAAAGTCCCGCCCCCCTTTCGACCAATGAGATTCTTCGTTTTTCCTGATGTTTTTTCCGATGTTTTTCCCGCCCCGATCCCCCTCCCTAATTTTTGTGGGTCCGTTCACGTGCATCTGTGTTCCATGCGAGGGTCCGTTCACGCGCTTCAACCCCCTTTCTCTCTCTCACCCCCCTCACCCCCTGGTCTGGGGTCCGTGCAGATTATCCTGCCAGCGCACGAGGTCAGATTTCAGGTGGCTAGTGTCATGCCATTCCACTCTTAAACTTTTTTTTTTTCCCCGTGTATTGTGTGATTTCGGATCTTTTATTAATATTTTATTTATTTATTTTTGAAACATAAATGGTATCCCTGTTATATGCGAAAAGAGGATTAATGGCCCATCACGGGTGTTCTATTATCAGTGAGACTATTATTTAGATTTTTCAAGATTCTGACAAAGACAGCCCGTGGAAAACCAACGCGTATCTTCGCCGCACTCAAGCACCACCGGCGGGTTCGTTGTGCAAGGAATGGCCTCTGGATTTCTGCAGACAGGGTGGACGATGGGGTTATGTGTTTAGATACAAAACCGGGGAATTGCAGCTTTATCAGGTGAAGTGTGGAGAGAGACCGGGGGTCTCGACGTGTCTAGCCTCGTTATCCTCTAACGACTGGGGTGTGTTACAGAAGGTTGTCCTTGAGAATTTTGACGAGGATGAAGGAAAATGGAGAGGGAACGGGAGGGCCTCTCTCCCGGAGACTTTTCCCAGCACCCCTGTGGTTTCAGAGTGAAAAGTTAGGTTTATGGCTATCTGGATGACTAGAGCCTCAGGCACAGAGCGCTGGTTCTACAGGGCCAGTTGCTGTGTGGAGAACATGGAGAGAGAAGGGGTATGTAAAAAACCCAGAGAGTACTTTGTCCTGGATCTTTTCAGCTCGGACTGCAGTGTTTTTCATACCGTGTTGGATGTGCCTCTTGTAACGTGGAGGGAAAAGATGGGTGAGATTGACTATAAAATTACTTCGCTCTTTCGCAGCTGTCGTGAGTGGAATGAAGCTCTGAGCGATGAAAAAATGAGCCATTGTTGAACACGTGCGCACACTCGCCCTCAACATGGATCGTATTACGAGGGGTGGGAGGCAGGGCTCGGGCTCTACTTCGTTTTATGGTATAAAAGAAGACTCAACCAAGAGAGGAGAAGAGTGAAAGAGAGAGAGAGAAATATGGAAAATTGTTGCGAACGCGTGCTCAAGAGAATCAGGCCTACCCGGATCGTGTTGAGGGGGATAGAAGAAGAAGAAGATGGAATGTCTGACCATCCTTCATCTCCGGAGGAGAGTTATGCCGTTCCTTTGCCGCTGACCCCTCCCCCGACCCCTGAGTTCTCGCAACAGCTTTCACCCCCTCGCTTCGAGGAACCTGTCATCTCGGGGTACGAGGAGACCGTCGTCTCGGAGCACGCTGGTGAGGATCCTGTGGGGATGAAGGTTCAGGACACTCCTTCGAACGAGAACTCACCCTGCGGATCGGATGACCCATTGCGGACGTTCATCGACGACCCTGACGCGCCGCTCTCATGCTGGTTGAAGAGGATCGTGTTTTTCAAATGTCTGGAATCAGCGGTGCTTCATTTACTCAACAAGACTCTGACAATGTACGCCGAAGCCAAATGCAACAGCTGTCAGATCAGTCATCCTAGCCAGAGACAACACACGTGCTTGCTCGACCCACCTGGCGACATCTATCAGACCTGCTTTCACGGTGTGGTGCGGATGCTGTGGAACTCACTGTTCATTGAAGCCATTGAGAAATATATGGACAGCTACGGATTTTACGAGACGTGCGAGGGCGGTGAAATTAGGACGGCAACAGAGATTCTTTTGCTGGGGTATAGATCAGGAGGATCGATCTACGAGCGCATCTACCGAATGTACGATGATATCAAACCTGACGAGGAGAGAATAGAGCGTTTCACAGAGCTAGTCATCGACTGCCAATATTCCTGTTAACTTGATTTTATTCCATGCCATCATATATGCATTTATTCAGTGTGTTTTTTGCAGCTACCTCTTATATTTTATTCTATACTATTATATATTCGATTATTCAGTGTGTTTTTTCTGTGCTGCTAGCTATTATATACGCTTGTAGTTTGATTTTGTATATAGTTTTTGCACACGTGTGTTTGATTTTATTCTATACTATTATATATTCAAATATTCAGTGTGTTTTTGCTGCTACCTCTTATATTTTATTCTATACTATTATATATTCAATTATTCAGTGTGTTTTTGCTGCTACTATGCGGTACTCTGGGTCATTCAATCTTGGTTCAAACTTTGTTTATGATAAAACATTAATAACGTTTGTGTGTGTGTATAAAAAAAGTTGAACAAAAAGTCTGAATAAAGAATCACGCCTTTCTCTGTGTGTATAAAAAAGTTGAATAAAAAGTTGTAGTAATGCCGAGCCAACAGTTCTGTATCTTATGTCTTTATTAACAATACCCAAAGACATGAAAATAAGCTGCCCAAGCTAACAACAACATTGCTTTTTTTCTGTCGCATGCGGCTGCTCGCTCCTCACTTCCTGCGAACATAAAAATCCCCTTACAACTATCTACTACTGCCATCTAGTGGGTAGGTGAACCATAAACCCATTTTACTTCAAGAGTCTGAATAAAGAATCTCGCCTCTCTCTGTGTGTATAAAAAGAATTCGAATCTCGATCCTCGCCTTTTTCTCTCATTTCGGTTCAGCCATGTCCGAGAAACATGCGATGAAAAAAGTGTATTACGATCCGGCCGACCCGGGTAGCTTCGGAGGGGTAGAAAGACTGCGAAGGGCTGTGTGAGACGAAAAGGGGAAGCCGCCGTCTGTGGAAAGGGTAAAAGATTTTTTATCGGGGCAGGACGCTTATACTCTACACAAACCAGCCAGAATACATTTTACTGGAATTAGAGTTTTTGCCCCGCGTCCCTTGAACCAATTTCAGGCTGACCTGTGTGATATGCAGGCTTTATCGGATCATAACGATGGGTACAATTATTTATTAACGGTCACAGACGTATTTTCCAAGAAAGCTTACATCAGAAGTCTCAAAAGAAAAACATCCACGGAGGCGGTAAAGGCTCTAGAATCTGTTTTCTCCAAAAGCCAGACACCTGTAAAGTTACAGACCGACACCGGAAAAGAATTTTTTAACAAGGCTTTCGAGGGTTTGATGAAAAAACACGGCATCGTGCATTTTTCCACATACAGCGAACTCAAAGCTTCGGTGGTCGAAAGATTTAATCGTACTTTAAAAGGTCGAATGTGGAGATATTTCACAGCTAACAACACCTTGCGATACCTCGACGTGCTGCAGGACTTGGTGAAAAGCTACAATAACAGTTATCACGGCAGCATTAAAATGGTGCCGGCTCAGGTGACCTTGGAGAACGTCGATCGAGTGTTTCAGAACCTGTACGGTAAGCCGTCACTCCGGAAGGCTAGATTGAAGATGGGTTTTCGTTGGCTGAATGCCTCCCTCGCGACCCTCCGGCGTACAGACTGAAAGATTACGACGGAGAACCGGTCCGTGGCACCTTCTACAAGGCCGAGTTGCAAAAAGTAAAAACGGACAGCGACAAATGCTACCACGTGGAGGTGATTCTGAAGAGGTGTACGGTCAGGGGCGAAAATCAGTTCTTTGTACGGTGGAAAAACTGGCCCGCGAAATTCAACAGCTGGATCAGTGAGAGCGATTTAAAAAATATATAAAAAACGGACGACGTCCGCGAGGGCTCATCATTTCCCAGCCATGTACGGGCTGAAGCACGAGGGTTTTTACACCATCCTGCTGTCCAACGCCAGCCTCGATGTTTTTAAAGATAACAAAGTTTTCGCTAACCTGGGACAGTTCAAAACGGAGATGGAGGCTTCGTTTAGAAAAGTCGACTGTTTATTTAATTTACCTGTCCTACAACAATTATCTGAGGAAATTCGATTTCCAAGTGGGCGGTCAGACTCATGTGCGGTTTTACCCACCACTTTATATGGTTACATTATGGGCGTGAGACCCGGAGAATGGATAGAATTCGACAGGAAGCTGGCCGATTACCCCGCTGATCTACGAGCGGGATATTATCACATATTCTGTTACTGCGACGCCGTTCGCCCTCAGTTGATAGGCGACGCTTATGCCCCACTGATGAGGGTGGTCGATGTGCAGGGAGCGTACGGGGACATAGTAACCTTATGTTTCGATCTGTCGTATTATTTACACGCGAGCAAGCCGCATATCGAGAACATAAAGGTCGAGATAAAAATGGATCAGACCCAAGAGGTAGAATTCACTTACGGGAAGGTCATCGTAACGCTTCACTTTAGACCGAAAACATACAGTGTATGAATATATAAAATCCATCCTTTAACGCGACCGTCATTCAATCTCAGGCCGGAGAGGACGAAGCTACGTTCGAGGGCATCAGAGAACGAATTAAAAAATAAAATGGCTCGGGTACTAGCGATGGAAGACCCTCACAGATTCGTCCGTTACTACGAAAATCAGGCCGGAGGCGATTTAGGAGGATTTTACGGAGCACCTGTAATGTACGGCCGTGGTATTGGCTCAATATTCTCAAAACTGTTTCGTTTCATATCTCCCCTGCTGAAAAAAGGGTTCGACATTGCCGAACCCCATCTTAAAAGGGCCGCCACCCATATCGCTACGGATGCGGTCGGTAGAGTCATGGGGAAAATGTAGAGCTTCGACGATCGGAAAAAACAAGAGGGGTCAGCGGGCATCGTGGTTTTGTCGCGAAGGGTGAGGAGACGACCTCTGGGGGAGTGCCTCTCGTCGAGTTCTAATAAACGTTCGACGGGTAAGAAGAAGAAAACAGTCGGCAGAAGCAGTCGCTCGAAGAGGAAACCCTCCCGGAGCTCCGATATATTTTAACCGACGTTGGGGAAATTCAAACAAAAAACATGGCTCTCTTGCATCAGAAATCCCTCGAGTGCACGCTGTGCGAGCTGGATCTATTTTCTGCACCTATAACTCAGCTTTCGATCGAAGATAAAATATACAACGAAATCTCCCCTGTGTCTGCCATCACGGATACGATATTCAGTCAATGTGACGTCATTCTGGGGTCTAATCTCGCAATCGAGTGCCACACATCCCTACCGTGCCATGATCGAGACTCTGCTCAACTTTTCACCAGATACCCAGTCAATTCACCGCCGGCCTTTTTTACAAAGACACTGCGGGAGCCATGGACTCTGTAGCAATCGCCAACGGTCCTAACAGAGGATTAAACAAGAGATCTGAATTCAGCACTAATTCTAGAGAAGTGCACCTGCTCGGCCCTCTCCACGGGGACATATTTTTCTGCGAGAGACTTTTGCTGAACTCGGTCAACCTGAGGGTCAAACTGACACGCGCCGGCGACGCGTTCTGTCTCATGGGAGCGCGTGACTCGGGATTCCGACTGAACGTGCTGGGAGCGTCTCTCTTTGTGAAAAAAGTGACCGTAGCCCCTGCCGTGCAGTTAGGGCACGCGGCAGCCCTGACGAAAGCCAACGCTCTCTATCCCCTCTCACGCGTCATTGTGAAAACCTATTCCACCCCAGCAAACTCTAGGATATGTAACCAGGAGAATCTATTTCTCGGAGCCACTCCTAAATACATGGTTTTAGGTATGGTGCACCACGAAGCGTTCACGGGGAGAAGAGACCTGTCCCCATTTAACTTTGTACATAACTACGTAGAATACCTGGCTTTCTGTCAGGATGATAGACAGATCCCCACCAAGGCTTTCCAGCCCCAATTCAACAACAGACAATCTGTCAGAGAGTTTTACAACATGTTCATGGCTACTGGGAGACATCTGAAAGATTTACCTCTGAGTATTAACCGCAGCAAATTTAACGAAGGATACGCCCTGTTCACTTTTAATCTCAACCCAGCCGACGACAACGATGCGTTGTCGGTCGTGTCGAGCGGTAATTTGAGACTGGAGATGAGATTCAGAGTGCTTTTACCGAATACCACTACTCTTATCGTCTACGCTTGTTACGATTCTATTCTAGAGATTGACTCTAAAAGACAGGTGTTGGTGGATTATTACTAAACATGGATAATCTTCAGCTAGAGAGTCTTTTGCAGCATCTTCCGTGGAACGTATTTCGTGGCGTGTGGGCTTCCGACCACCCTGCCCACATGCCCGGCGAGCATTGGTTAGCATTAACCCTGGAAAAGGAGGGTGAAGCCACATTTTTTGACTCTTACGGATTTCCCCCGGACTTTGCGCACCCGAGCGTAACCGTAGGGGCATGGTATGGCCAACGTCTTAGGAGTCATATAATTTGTGATAAACACTTTCATGCAGGCTGACGCTAGGGTGATCGAATCGAACGGGTCCACCCCCGTCTCTCAGAGAAACTGATCTCTGAATTTGATGCAACCCTGGGAAAGTATAATCATGTCACTTTTACAATAATGCAGAGCTTCCTTCCTAAAGTTAAAAACGCCCCGTGCAGCCACGGAATACCATTCGTGAAAATCTTGACGCTCCCGATCCGACATGCGTTCTACCCCATAATCGGAGGCGGGTGGGTAGGGTCCTACATACTCGAGACGCCCGGCCGAGCTGAATTTATGAGGAAAATACCCCTTGGTCTGATCGGCGAAACCTAAGGCTTTTGGGAAATCACTAAGACACATGGGTAGGAAAGACAGAGAGTCTATGAATTTTAGCTCGTAATGAGGGTCTTCAAAACTGAGGATTTTACTCCCCGTCATGAGAATACGCTGAGGCGATAACCACTCTTTCAGCATACCTTTCAAAACCAGATAGCTGTTGATCCCTTTGGCGTTGTGAGCGATAAAAACGTTACATCTGTAGCGCTCATTTCTGAAATACATAAGAAAATGTTTAACGCACCCATGACCGTAAAACCACTTCTCTTCACCTTTCAACGTTTTCACATACACCAGAAAAGGTACGTGCTTAGCGCAATGATGACCATTTCCTACAAGGGTATTCACTCCCGTGTTGTAACGCCGGCCGCATCTAGCACATTTTTTAACGAGCTCGCAGAGACTGACCGACCTACCCATTACAAAGTTCCTCTTACCTTCTTTGTGACGGGAGAAACACGCCGGGGAACGACACTTTCTGAGCATTCTAGGTGATCGTGCTCTAGCATGGGGCACTCCCTGTCGTTGCATATGTGACAATAGCCCCGACAGGTATGCGCATAGGAGCAATTAAAACCCTTGTAGCAATAATTACAGACGAATCACGTACCTATAAAGGCCTCGAGGTTTTTTATCCCGTAATAATGGTTATCCAGTAAAAACAAAAACAAAGATTGGGAACGGTCAGGAAATCTGTTTCGAAAAGCGAGAGGGTGCTAGACCTTCTGTAAAATACTACGATTTTACGTTCTAAAATGTCTTCGAAATTTCTCACGTCGCTAAAGGTGACGGGTGTCTGCTCGTCCAGACCGACGACTTGCTGCCACTGTCTAGCTTGTCTCTCGCACTGCCCGTCTGTGAAACTGCCGTTACACACGTGAGCTAGACTGATGGTGAAGCAGAGCTGATCTCCGCGGTCCTCTGTAACGTACAGGTGACGTCTTTTTTTACGTATGATTTCACAGTCTAAAGTATTCTCCAACTTATGTTTTCCACCGCCTCTAGGGTTCTGCACCACCTGAACAATCAGATCCACTCTTTCGCTCGCCGCAACCCCCGTGTTCGACTGTACTATCCGATCGAGCATATCTTCAAAAACGGGTAGAATTTTTTCACCCGTGCCCTGCGTGAACTCTTAAATTTTCGCAATCTACACTTAACTGTACCAAGTCCCCCCTCCCTGCTATGACTCTCGCGTCGTAGATCAATTCCCGAATGAGACCGATCACGTTTTGATAAAACTTAGCGATATCAGGCTCGCCCACCGGTGGAGGGATTGTTAACACGCGTCTCATTTTTAAGGTATTAAAATTCTCGTGCGTCGTGACATCGATTTCTCTTTCATCAGCACCATGTTCCTCCTCATCTTCGACCATCGCGCATCCCCCTCCTCCCACCTGCGGCTCTTCTCTATCTGCTCCTCTCCCAACCCCTCCACTCCCTCCTTCCCCCAATTCTACCCCTTCGCCCATGATCCCTCCTTCTGGTACATCTTCCTCTATTCCCACCCCCTCACCCGCTGCACCTCCTTCTACCCCCACCTCACCGTACGACCCTCATTCTCCCTCTTCTGTGTTTATAGAACGAATAGCGGCCTCGATTTCCAGAAATGGATCATCGTGCCTATTTAGACCGAGGATTGCATTTTCTATTGCCTGTAGAGGATCTTGCTGAATCACTGAGGCGTTATCGTATATGTCCTGCGGTATGTCTATGCGAAAGGAGGGGCGGATAAGCCATAGTCCTTCCACCCTTAACCTTAATTCAGCAAGGACCCGCTCTAAAGGCCCATCCATTTTTTAAAAAATGATATATGTATTTTATATATATATATATTTTTTAAATGATATGTATTTATTTTATATGTTTTATAATGTTTATAGTGTTTATATATGTATAGTGTTTTATAGTGTTTTTTTTTTTTGCTTATTTTGTTTGCTTTTACTTTTAACGAAGGGTCTAAATAAAATGTCACAACTCAGGGTTAAACGATTTTTTATTTTTCTTGCACACTTTTATTATATAATTTTCCCCTATCTATAACCCAGCATTCACAATGTCAAAAATATTTCCCTGACACTAACATACATTCAAAAACATGAATTCACAACGTCAAAATATACATTCAGGTCGCGAATCAAATCGCTCATTGTTTCAGCGAGCCTCAAGAATCCGCTGTCACGGCGCTGGCGGAGAGGTGGCGTTATTCTCAGCCGACGGGCCCGTTCAGGTCTCGCTTCCTGGTTAGAGACGTTGGCTGAAAAAAATAAAAACCCCTATCAAAATCTTGTACGTATAGGCATATAAAGAAGAAATGTAATCTAAATATATACATAGATAACATATCGTTAAACCGCTGTTGAGGAAACTTGCGTTTAAACAGGTCTAGTGGGACCCTGGCGCTCTCTCTGACATCGCTCTGCCTCCTGATTCGGTTCGGGGCCGTTATCCGATTCGGTCTCCGGTTGGGTCTCTGATTGTTTTGAAAAAGAAGGCTCTGTCCATCCTGTGACTGAGGGACATCCTCTGACTCTACGCTGTTTATATCGGAGCACAAATTCCTCAAACCTCCGAGCTGATTTCTATAAAGATGGATCAATTCTCCAGACACAGACTACAGGAGAGATGATCATCCGAACTGTCTCAAAGTCAGATGAAGGTTTCTACCACTGTAAACACCCAGAGAGAGGAGAGTCACTGAAAAGCTGGCTCTCAGTCAGAGGTGAGAAACCTTGTGAGAATTTCTTTTTATTTGATTCTCTTTTTAATAACACAGTTTATATGCACAGTGTTTAAATGCTTAAATTCTGTAAATTCTCTCTCCTCAGTCTCAGGTTCTAGATCCGGTGGTGGAACAGTAGGAGTGGCTGTGGGTTTGGGATTTTTGTTCATCGCTTTACTGATCTTAATGATCCTGCTGTGGTCCAACAAAAGAAAAAAAGATCTGATAACTGCTTCAGCTATGTTATATAATCAGAATATAATAAGAATTTCTAAAGAATAAAGCAAATTTTGATGTATCACATAATTGTGGAAAAATAACTAAAGGTTACTTATAAAAAAAGTATTGAAAAGATCTTGTTTGGAATATTTCACACTTAAGTCATTGTTATGGTCTGAGATATCGTCCTGATTACAGTGTAAGAAACAGTTTAAATACAATGTAGATTATAAAATCGGTGAAAAGTACTTGCACATACTAAATATAGATATACTAACTGTAATGTGGTAATTAATTCATTAATATTATTATATTATAAATCCAAAACCTGTTGTAAAGTCATATTTAGAGCTAAATAAAACTATTTCAGAAAATATGGTGAAAGATGTGATGAAGGTTAAGAACTAATTCACAGAAAATAGATGTATTTAATTTAAAGTTTTTTTTCAGTTAATATTTTTTTTCAAATTCTCACAGATTATTCTGGGTGTGAGATCTGTGATACTGAATTCAGTTTAATAATGGAATCTGAGTTTTTGTGAAATCATTAGGTTTAGTTGTAAATAACTTTACTACAGGTTTTGCAGTTCAGACGTGTAGTTACACTCATCTAACTACATATTGTTATTAGAATTATATCCATAATTAATATTTGTATCTATTCCTACTGTATTGTAGTCTCTCTGGTTATATTGCTTTAATCAGTTCTGTATAAAATAAAATGTTTCTGTAATTATTTACACCCTGTTGAGATGTACCACCCTGTTGAGAAGAATCAGAGCCGGTCAGGAGCTGAAGACTCTCAGTCAGGACACACACCACTTCAGGATGGTCAGACACTGTCTCAATCACTTTATTTCTACATTTATTAGAAGAATAGAAACTCACATCTTTCTTTGAAATTCATTGTAAAATTATCATCTCTTTAATACACAACATGAACAGTTTTTAATAAATTCAGTTGTTTTATTTGTTTGAAATCTATTTTGTAATCTACAGTAGCATTTATAACAAATTCAGAAATTGTAAATCTGTTTTCTCTAGAAAGTGAACATATTTATGATACTGTGGATCAGGCAGATACGAGTAGAACAGGTAGCTTTATTTCCTCTTGCATTAGGAGACTTAACTATAGATTAACTCTATACAGTAAAGTACAGAAGTGTCTTGTAGTGATTAACACACTGCACTGTGTTCAGGTGAAGCTGCAGCTGAGAGTGAAGCCACTTACGCACAGATCACGAAGAAAAAGAAGACAAACAGGAAGAATGGTAGAGAATTTTTAATGCTGGGACATTTCATGGATTTATTAAAAAAACTAAATCAGCAAATAATATTTGAAATCTTAATAAATCTTAATCTCAATAACTTTTCAAATTAACAATCTGCATCCACGTATCTGAGATCATAAGCTGCAATATTCCTCCAGATCAGCGAGTCAGTTCCATCACAGGTTCCATTAAAAAGTCAGTGATGTGTTCTGCATAGCATTAATCATAAAGTAATCATACATTGAAAAGATGCCTCATGCTGAATGATAAAGGAAGCTGAAGAAAATAAACTCTAGATTTTAAAAATCTACTTTAAAAAAGCAGCTAGAGTTCAGTGAGATTTTGGCAGGAGACTGATAATGACTTATGTTTATGTTTATGAGTTATGACTGATGTATTACAAGGCTAAAGATCATTGGGATGGTGTTGTTCTCTGCTACTGCAGGTGCTGATGCTGAACCTGGTGTTAGTGATGTGACTTATGCTGAGCTCGAACTAAAACCAATGAAAAATGAAAAGAGAATAAAAGGTAAAGCAAAATGAAGACATTTTATTTTGTGTCATACATCGCCTGCACCCTACTCTTGTTTTACGTAATGAATAAAACACTCTGTTGTGCTGTTATAGGAAAATAATCAATGACAGTGTGGTGTGATGAAGCAGAGCAACTGCTTCAGATTTCCTACCCTGAAGGTGATTATTTTCCTATTACAGCACATCCCAAAGTGTTTTACCACAGCAACTTCCCTATTTCATTCATTAAAGAAAGACACGTCATACTTTTCATCCATTTATTGTTGTGGGATTTCTGCAAAAGTTAGTTCCTTTTATCACTTGTGTTACAGCATGAATAAACAGTCGTTCCTTTACCAGCTTCTCTTTTTTCTCTTAAAGTGTTAAAGCTTAGAGTCCTCTGTCTTGAAGACTTTCCCATGTCAGAAAATTTCCTGACTGTTACACAGCGTTAAACTTCTTAAGAAAAGTCCATATTAACAATTACATGTTTCTTTTTTTTTTTGTTAAATAACAACAAATCCCATATTCTGTTTATTCACATAATCTGTCACTTCATTTACGTAATCTGTTATTATAGACACGATAATGTATTTAAAAAATGGCATTAATTAATTAATATAAATGTGTGATTTGCAGCTGGACTACTGTCAGAGCTGCTGTTATAGAAAATTAATCAACCCCTTCTGACCAATCAGAATCCAGAATTCAACACTGTTGTGGTCTAATGCAATTTACTTGTGTATGATTTAATATCCAGATCATTTTCTATTTAATAATTTCGATGAGTTGTAATTTTTCAGGAGATTAATTCAGGATATCTTGACTCCCACTAGAAAATTCCAGTGTGGGTGATGATACTGTCTACTCAGAGGTGAAGCACAACATGGAGGTAAGATTCACGACATTTACAGTATAAATCTTAAAAGACAAACCAAACCCCATGAAGTAAGAAATAGTTGGTGCACTGGGTAGAACTTGGCATCTAGCAGTTACAGTATTCACGTACACAAAACCCCGCCTTACAGAATATGAAAGAGTTCATCCATGTTAGATTGGTAGCTGTCTAGATAACTTTCCATCATCTCATTCTACTTGGACAGTTATGACATAGTTAGCTATGAACATGCAAAATACTGACATGCCAAATAAATAACTGATTTCTTGCTGCGGTCACTGAGTCAAAAAATTTAACTAATTTGTAACATCAATGAAAGCAGTATGAGGAGAAATGTATTTATAAAGATATTTATTGCAATCTCTTTCTTTCTCTCTGCAGTGAGCCGTGTGTCTGTGTCCACTGATGAAGCTACAGTTATCAAACAGATCGCTGGAAAACTGTGATCTGTGTTTGTCTACAGTTTTTACTAAAATGCTCAGAAACTAAAGTTTGCTCATCCCATTTCTCTACACAGGAACATTACTTATTATTTTTTTTACTGCTTTTCCTTTTCTAATTATTATGTACACTTATTATTAAGGGCAGAAATACAATTAATTTTATATACATGTGGCTCATTTGTGTATTTAGACACATTTAAAAAGAAATTCTTAATACAACTAATTTTATTAATGCACTTTTAACTGGATACATATACAAGCAAAAGAAAAATAAAAAAACACTGTATGGACAAAAGTATTGGGACACCTGACCATTACACCAACAGGGATTTTAATGACATCACATTCTAAATACATTAATATGGAGCTGGTCCCCCCTTTGCAGCTCTAACAGCTTCCACTCTTCTGGGCAGGCTTTCCACAAGATTTGTGTGTTTCTGTGGGAATTTTTGCCCATTCATCCAGTATAGCATTTCTGATATCAGGCACTGCGTTTGGACCAGAAGGCCTGGCATTCCATTCCAGTTCATCCCAAAGTTATGGAATCAGCAGAGCATTCGCGACTTTAATGCACCATGTGCCTCAGCACTCAGTGACCCCGCTCTGTGACTTTACGTGGTCTTCCGCTTCATGGCTGAGTCGCTGATGTTCCTACACGTTTCCACTTTCCAATAATACCACTTACAGTTGACCGTAGAATTTCTAGCCGGGATAAAATTTCACGAACTGACTTTTTACAAAGGTGGCATCCTATCACAGTACCACGCTTGAATTCACTGAGCTCTTCAGAACGACTCATTTTTGTAAATGCTTGTTTGTAAATGCAGACTGCATGATTAGGTTCTTGATTTTATACACCTGTGGCAATGGGTCTGATTGAAACACCTGAATTCAGTAATTAAGAGGTGTGTCCCAATACTTTTGTCCATATAGTGTATGTATTTTAGGGTACAAAAATATCTGTATAAAGTTATAAAAATGGTTTCTCCCATTTTTAAAGCATCAAGTAAGGTCAGACACGTTGCTCTAAAATACCTATTTTTCTGTTACTCATATACTAATTCCATTGAACGTACATTAATACAAATAATTTAATATACATATGGTTCATTATACTTATTTTTCTTTTGCTCATATACTTGCACTTCAGTGCTTTTGGTTGGTTTTCGGTTGGATACGAACACTTGGTATCTGGTACTGCACACACCAAAGAAGAAGAAACATTGAAGTATGTAAGTCTGCCACTGTTTTCTTACACAAAGTGAGTTATTCTTGTTGATGTACAAACTTCACTGATGAAAGAATGAATTAACATGAAAGTAAAGTTGGCTGGGATGAATATTTATATTTGTGGTTCTGCAACATGCTGTCCTGGATCATTGCTGCCATAATCTGATCTGTTGATCTATACACACACACACACACACACACACACATACCTTTTTAAATACATGTTGTTTTTGAAAATTTTCTCTTTATAGTTTACATTTTTCTAACCATTTTCATTGTTTATTTTTATGCCTTTACAAATGACCTGACGCTTTGTTAGTCATCTCACAACGTTCACAATGTCACCTGGAATGACTTTTTTTGTGGCTTAAACAGTGTTTTATGCATGCGCAATGTACAAGACAAAGAGGAGGCTTACGTTAGAGAACTTGTTTTATACTTCCATATAAAACAAACTTTTATACCAACAGCTCTTGTAGAAAGGATAATATCACTGATATGTCACAGGAAATAGAGTCTTCGCCACGGGTTGTGCACCAGGCAGAGAAGACTGACCATTTAAGGGCATAGAGGCGTCTCATGGATGGGGCTCTAGCCTGTGAAATAGTGTTTAGGACACTTTCAGGGAGATCTACTGATTCCTGTCGAGAGGCCAAAGGTGCAACGCCCACAACTCGGGTTGGGGGTGCCAAATTGTCCTGTTCGCCTGAGAGAGGAGGTCCCACTTCAGGGGAATGGGCCACGGGGCCGCCGTAAGCAGCTGATATAGCTCCGAGAACCAAAGTTGGTTTCTCCAGAGCGGAGCCACTAGGAGGACTCTGTGTTTGTGGTCCCTGATTCGTCTGACTACCTGAGGGATCAGAGCGATTGGGGGGAAAGCATACAGGAGGAGGTTTGGCCAATCGTGGGCCAACGCATCCTCGCTGTTCGAAAAATACATTGGGCAGTGAGACTTGTCTTTTGAGGCTAAGAGGTCAACCTCTGCCTTGCCAAACACCTCCCAGATTTTCTGAATCGTCTGCGGGTGGAGCATCCACTCCTCTGAGGGGATGTTGCTCCGAGATAGCACGTCTGCTCCCTGGTTCAGCATGCCAGGGACATGTGCTGCCATCAACAACCGCAGATTGAGATGTGCCCACTCCAAGAGGCATTTTACCATCTCGAAAAGGCGTTTCGAGGAGAGCCCGCCTTGGCGATTTATATATGCGACCACTGTCATGCTGTCCAAGCGGACTAGCACGTGGTGCCCTTTCAGGTCCGGCAAGAAGGTCTGAAGGGCTCGACATACTGCCTCCATCTCGAGGCAGTTGATGTGTAGCCGTCCTTCTGCGACCGACTAGGAGCCGAAGGCCGGTTTGCCCTCGCACAGAGCTCCCCAACCCATGATGGAAGCATCTGTCGAGACAACCTTCCTTCTGTGAACAATGCCCATGGTTACGCCCTGCTTGAACCATTGGGGTTCCTTCCAGGGGGGCAGAGCCAGTACGCAGGTCTGGGTCACCCTGATACGAAGGTAACCATGACGCCACGGTCTCATGCGAAGCAGGCCCAACCGTAGTACTGGTGATGCGAAGGGCTCCAATTATGAAGGAGGCGACGAGCTGCTGTATGACTAGCGCACGTTCTGGTGCGACTGCAGCCCTCATGTGGACTGAGTCGAAAACTGCCCCCAGGAACAAAGTTCATTGGCTGGGGACAGTGAGATCTCGGAGAAATTGACCCTGAGTCCTAGGCACTCCAAGTGGCTGAGGAGGAGGGATCTGTGGGACACTAGCTCGGCCTCTGACTGGGCTAAGATGAGCCAGTCATTGAGGTAATTCAGAATGCGGATTCCCTTCTGTCTCAGCCGCATCTATGCACTTCGTAAAAGTGCGAGGAACCAGGGACAGTCCAAAAGGCAGGACGGTGTATTGATAAGCCACTCCCTCGAAGGTGAATCTCAAGAATCGTCTGTGCTGGGGGGCTACCTGGATGTGAAAGTATGCATCCTTCAGATCCAGAGAAAAGAACCAGTCCCCTGGGCGTATTTGCGAGAGAATCTGATTCAAAGTAATCATCCTGAACGGCCGCTTCATGAGCGCGCGGTTCAGGTGTCTGACATCGAGGATTTGAGGGACGAGGAAGTAGCAGCTGTAAAATCCTGACTCGCTCTGTGCTGGTGGAACCGTTTCTACGGCACCCTTCACCAGTAGGGCCATCACCTCAGAGCGTAGGACATGAGCATCCTTGCCCTGCACTAAGGTGGGAACCACACCGCTGAATCGCGGGGGTCTTCGAGCAAACTGGAGTGAGTAACCTCGCTTTATAATCCCCAAAACCCAATCTGACACTCTGGGGATGGCCTGCCAGGCCTCTGCCCATGTGACGAGGGGTTGGATTGGTTCGAGTGGCAGATCGCCGTGAGGTAACCTGACACTCGTTATAAGTGGAAGAGGAATTTTGTTGTTACAACAGCGGCTGCTTGTGTGGGCACTTTCAGAATGGGCCCAGTGTCCACAACAGCATTTATAAACACACTGCCACCGGCACCCGGAACAGAACGGGGTGCTTGGGGGCATAACAGAGATCGTTTGGGCGTGGTCCGGCGATGGCGAGACTTTGCCCCCTCCTCTTCCTGTCTGGCAGATCAGGATGACTCCCGAGGCGCAGGATCCAGCATCAGCTTGGGCCGGGGTGCTTGGCGTCTCAAAAATGAGCGGCGTCTGGCTGAGCGGGAGTTCTGCGGAGGCTCAGGCTTTTGGCAGGCTGAGCCGGCTGCTGTGCTGGAGCAGGCTTGGGGCGACTGGTGGCGATCGCAGAGATTGAGCGCTTTGGCAAGAAGTGTCGCAATGCCTGGGACAACTTCTGTGCAGCAGTAAAGCATTCTGCAAACCGTCCAGACAGCCCCGAGGGAGAAACCGGAGAATCCAGAAAGGGAACATTGTCCGCCTCTTTAATCTCCGTCAGGTTCAGCCATAAGTGGTGCTCCAACACCACTAGATTGGCCATAGACCTCCCTATGGCCTGAGCTGTCACCTTCGTAGCTCAAAGGGCCAGGTCCGTTGCACTGTGTAGTTCCTTAAAAGCTATTATATTTTATTAAACTGAAACTCTGTTAAATATCATCTCCATAACTCATTGCATTTTTAACTATAATGGGAAAAGCCTCTGGTTACCGAGTTAGATGTCATTTTAAAAGATTAAAACTTGAATGAGATAATGCAAAATACAGGTGTGTACAGACTGTTCTCAATGTACATGAGCAGACTGAACAGTGATAAGATATATTTTAATCAGGTCTGTTTAAATCTATTACAGTGTGGAGAAGGTCAGGACTAAAATTATACTGCAGTTACCACTAGAGGGAGTCAAAGGCATTTTAGTTTCACTTTTCAATCACTGGCCACCGCATGTTGAGTTACTGCAGCCTTCCTGTCAGCTCCAACCAGTCTGGCCATTCTCCTCTGACCTCTCTCATCAACAAGCTGTTTCTTTCTGTCTTTTTGTTTGTGTAATCTATATAGACTGGTGTGTGTGAAAATCCCAGGAGATTTCTGAAATACAAGTTACTGCATGAGGTTATGAATTGTGCCCCTGCCACATGATTGGCTGATTGGATAATTGCACGAATGAGCAGGTGCATAGGTGTTCCTAATAAAGTGGACAATGAGAATATAATGTACATTTAGATATTTTGCCTATTTGCAGCACTGTTACTCAGTGTGTTATTCTTTAATACAAATGAGTTTAATCCTAGTAAAGTGAAACATTATAGGTTTTACAGTGTGAGTCTTAAAACAGACTTAATGTGAAAAAGGGAAGAGGAGCGACCACATCTGTGTCAACTAAAATGTAAAGGTGACATATATGTACATTCTCTCTCTCTCTCTCTCTCTCTCTCTCTATAAGACCACAGGAAGTTGCAGTGTCTGTGTCTAAAAGGCACTAAATAGAAGCGTGCCACCCAATCCCCCCGCCTTAAAAGAGAATACAGGAAGTGGTAAAGCTTTAACACACTCCTCTGCTCTGTCAGTCAGTCAGTCATTAGAGAGACAGGATGGAGCTGAGTCCACTCCCTGTGATGCTCTGTGAGTAAATGTTCTCTTTGTGTCTTCATTAGAGTGAGTGGTGGGGTATGAAGTTGTTCATCTGCAGTCTGAATGTCCTGAGTGATGAGCTTATTGTGTGATTAGGACATTGTGTGTACTTCAGCATGACTGCTCAGGTGGATCAGTGTATCCATATCTGTTATGAGAAGGATTTAGTTTGATGTGTAACTACTCTCAGTAACTATGATAGTTCAACAGGTAAGAGTACAAGTAAAGCAAGTTTAAAACACAGGGTTTAAATAATCTGATGAGTGTAAATGAGTCTGTATTGTTTGAATCTGTAGCTGATCTTCTGTGTCCTGCTGTTATCTGCTGCTCAGTGACAACCTCTCATGATCATTTGATCTGCTAAAAGAAAATGACTGGATGTTGTTTGTACTTTCACCAGTGGAAGTCATGGTTGTGACTAACTGAAATGTCTTTAGCTGCTGTGATGAGACTCTGGTGGTCTTTCCTGTACACAGAAAGGTTTTAACAAAACCATGTTAGCATTAACTAGCACTGACTTACTGAGAAAATGCCTTATAACCTACATTTTCATTTTTCTTGCTCTTATGATCTTTGCAGGGAAACATCTCAGTACAGCAAGTTCACTCTAATACACTAATACCAAACTAATGCACAGAGCTTTTTTCTAAATAATCACTAATCATTGTTTACCTATCTGTGTTAAATAAAAATACCAATAACTGTGCAGAAACACTTTTCATTAGTCCTGTACACACACAGAGCAGTGACAGTGTTAGAGGCCTGAGAGCAGAGACCAAGTCGAGGATGTGGTTTATTTTCTATTGTAAGGTAGTGGTGTAAATTCAGCAGTGAAGAAGGGGAGGAGGTGTGAAGGTGAAGGTGTGAAAGCA
Organism: Pangasianodon hypophthalmus; assembly: GCF_027358585.1. Lineage (NCBI taxonomy): Eukaryota > Metazoa > Chordata > Actinopteri > Siluriformes > Pangasiidae > Pangasianodon > Pangasianodon hypophthalmus. The sequence continues at coordinate 4,768,744 of NC_069713.1, forward strand.
GCAACTAACACTTAAGTCTTTAACTGTTTAACTCTTTAACTGACACTCACTGAACTCTCTTAAAGCCAAAAGTTGTCCAAGCTGAAAATCACCATTTGAAGCCAGAGTCTCCACAGCAGGGCCCGTTTTTTGGAGACAAAATCGTAGTGATAAGATTTCTGAATATACCCGCACTGGCCACTTTATTAGGAACACTATACTATTACTATCCCCCACCCCCTTACCAGAGGTGTTGGAATTTAACAATTGTTTTAAATCTATTACAATGTGGATTAGGTCAGGATTAAAAATATACTGCAGTTACTAGTAGAGTGCGTCAAAGTCATTTTAGTTTCAGTTTTCAACCACAAGCCGCCACCAGTCTGCTCACACTTCTCTGCCCTCTTTTTCCACACTGCAGAAAATCACACTAAAATAGCAGTTACATTTGTCCATCCCCCAAACCAGCCCCCCCACCCGTGTGTGTGTTTGTAAAAGGAAGTGTAGAGTCTAAAATACACCTCTCTCTCTCTCTCTTTAAGAATGTTACAGTGTGAGAGTCCATTGGTTTTATTTCCCAGATCTAAGATTATCACACTTCAATAATAATAATATCTGCTGCATATTTGGTTACTTTGTGCAATAAAGTGAAATAAAGTGAAACAAATGCATTAATGAGCAGAATAGTGACCTTTGTATAAGTTACTGTAGTTTTTATTTATTTATTATTAAGAGAGCTTACTCTCTTTTGTTTATTTCTTACAGATGGTAGTTTAGATTTCCTGAATAAGATTTTAATCGTGTGGGGTCATTGTGCCTAAAATGTGCTGTTTTCATTAATAGACTGAATATTTTCCATATTTATGTCATGTTCTGTTTCTGTTTCCTTTTTAGTGCTGATTTCACTTATACCAGTGGCTCGTGCTCAAGGTGATTTATATATAGTTTATCCTGTATATTGTGTGCATATTTGATTTGTTTTGGGGCTGAGAAGTTTGTGCAGTATTTGTCAGTTTGTTCCTAGTTTATTAATGCAGATTTTATAGCTCTAAACAAAGGAAATAACATTAACTCAGTTATTTTCATTCTTTGTTCTCGTGTGTAGCCGTCTCGAATCTCATGTGTAGATTCACTTTGTGCTCTTGGTAAATTCACCCACACTGTGTGGCTCTTCATTTACTCTTTCTCTTTGTACAAGAATTACTTTCACTTAAGATAAATAGTGTTATATTAGAAATATAGAATTAGAAAGATATTATCTTAGAAACAGATGACCAACAAAAGTTTAGATGTGAATAAACAGTTTTATGCTTACATAGTTTTATGCTGCTTAAATGCATTAACATATTAATTAAAAAACTGCACAAGTTTAATGACAGCAGCACATGAGAAGAACTGACATAAATAATGCTAAATAAAATGTTTCATGATGCCCCTGATTTCTGAATAGTAAGTAGGTTATACATATCAGTATCAGCAAGTAAAAAAAAAACATGTACTCATGTCTAAAAAATTATATTATAAATTTAGGTTTATTAACAACAGAATGTTTTATAGGGAGTCCTAAAGCTGTGGTGTCCATAAAGCCTGATACACATGTGTTCACTGGAGAGCGTGTTACTCTCAGATGTGACGTACAGAGAAGAGGAAGCACTCAGCGGACATACAGCTGGTATAAAAATAATAACAGACTCACAGACAGCACAATGCAGGAGTTCATAATCCAGTCTCTTAGAGACTCTGACAGTGGTGACTACACCTGCAGAGGACAGGGCAGTGACTCTCAGAGCTCAGAGATCAGTGATGCTGTTACACTGACTGTATCAGGTGAGTCTGTGGGTGTTTATTTCTTATTTAATATGATAACATTATTTTTATGGTCAAGATTTTAAGCTGTCAGTAATTGATTCCCTGTTTGTTTAATGCTGACTTTCACTTCCCTGTCTAGTAGACACCAATTTCTTTCACAGGAATCATCATCATGTGTTTTGCAGTAGCATTTGGGTTTTATATTAAGGTTGCAGTAGAATTGTGGTGAGTCGGTCTGATTAATAGTACACAGTGAACATTAAGAAAGAAGGCAGTAAATCTCACCTTGTGTTGGCTCTGCCATTATCTGATTTATTAGAAGATCATTTGAGGCATTGGAATTATCAGCATCATCCACATCAGTCTCTGTCTCATCACCTGAGGTAGAAGTCACTCACAGCATTTAAATACGTGCCTCATTATCTTCTCTTCATTTGACTGATGTATGTTCACGCTAACACCGCTGGGGAAATAATCCCCGATTCATTTCTGTTGACTATATTTCTATATTCTATATTTCCTTAGAAAAACACACTTAGAAAAGCATATTTAGCCAGAGAGATGTTTTTTTTTATTTCATATTTATAATATTACTTCGTTTTTTTAAAAGACAAATTTCAGATAGAGCCAAGTAATTTCAAGTACTTATATTGACATGCATGCAAAACTAATTTATTCTTCACTAAAAATCCAGGCTGATCCTACTTTCATGGTTGGACTGAATTGAAAATAATAATGAATGTTTCTCAGCTAGATGATTATGTTTAGCTACAGGATGCCTGTAGATATTTTGGAAAAAGTCCTCAGTCATGGCTTTACTGCAGGAACTCATGCTCTTGCTAATTCTTAAGAAAATGCAGATGATAGTGCAGGATTTCTGCAGGATCCATAAAACAACAATCTAAAATCAGCAAATACAGAGTTTTACACTTCAATCCAGTCATGAATTTTGGTACATAGAAAATATACTGAATACCAGCTGTGTAAAGTGAAAAGCAGCTCTGACACCTTCATCATTTCATACCAACAGCAAAACCCAAACCGACTGTGAGAGTGAATCCTCAGAGCTCCGTCTACACTGGAGACGCCATCACTCTGAGCTGTGAGCTGCAGCAGTCGACTGGATGGGAGTTTCTCTGGTACAAAAATTATCAGCACTTACAACTTCTGCACAGTGAACAAGCACACACACTTAAAGTGACAGTCATTAACGCAGGAGAAACAGTGTACCAGTGTCGTGCACGCAGGAGAAACTACTACTACTACACAGAGCTCAGTGATCCTGTCAAGATTACAGCGAGAGGTATGTCATGATTTTTTTCCCCCTTCTCACCACAGGTTTGTTAGAAGGGGTAAGAAAATTACTGCTTAACTATTGTAATTCCTTGTTATTCCAGAATGTTCAAAATAATCTTGAAATACATATGCTTTAAAAATATTTGTCATTTGTGGCTGGTGAGATCCAATGCAAAATTTAAAAAAAATGTTATTTAACAAAGAAAAATGAAAGAAGATATAAAGCTGTAACTTTAAGTTTTCGAACATGGGAAAGTCTTCAGGACAGAGGAGTTTATGCTTTGTGGTTTCCCTGTAACATGACAAGATATGTTTGTTTTTTCTTTATTCATTAAAAGAGTAAAAAAAAATGCTAGGTGTAGCGTCTCCACTGGCACCTGCCCGCCAGAGGGAGCCCTCGCCCGAGTTTTGACGCCACCCACGAGGAACACTTCCGGGATTTTACGGACATTTAAGCAGCGCATTCACCGAGCTAGGACGCGAAGTATTGTTTTCGGGACATTATCAAGCCTTTTCTCTCTGCCATCATGTATTTGTTTGCCTTTTGTGTATGACCCTGTTCACGTTTACGGATTACTGCCTGTGCCTAGTGTTTTGGATTTGTTTACCTCACTGACTTTGCTCTTGTTACTTGTTTACGTTTTCTGCCTGCTGATTTGGATTTGTTTGCTATTAAACTGCTGATGGATCCTACACAACCCGCCTCCGGCGATTCATTACAGAATACTTCGCATGTTTTGGATCCAGCAGAATGCGCAAATTTTCAGGCAGTGTTGGCCCGCCAAGGAGCTATCATTCTCGCATATCAGGAGCAACTCGCGGCGCTGCAGGCCGGCCACGAACAGCTCCAGCAAACACCTGTGACTCCCGCTACTTTAACCGCACCGGTGCACAGCGAATCAGCCAGGATGGTGCTCCCGGAGAAATTCGACGGCTCCGCGGAGCACTGCCGAGGTTTTCTGCGGCAATTCGCAAATTTTTTCGCATTTCAACCCCTGGCATACCGGGAGGAGAACACCAATTGTGCCTTCCTCTTGTCCCTGCTCACGGGGAGAGCACTGGACTGGGCCTCGGCCATCTGGGACACCGATCCCCAGGTAAAAACATCCTTCACTTACTTCTCTGAGCCGATCGGTGACGTTTTTGAGTACCCGGCGGGGGGGCGTGGATTACGCTGTGAAATTCCGTACCCTAGCGGCCCAAAGTGGGTGGAATGACCCTGCTCTGCTAGCAGTATTTAGGGAGGGACTACGTCCAGCTTTGCAGGCCGAGTTGGCCTGTCACAGCACGGACGTCACCCTGTCTGAGTACATCACCACAGCTATTCGCCTGGATAACCTCCTCCGCCAGCAATGACGCACGTCTCACCCTCACTATCAACCCTGGGTTCGGGAGGGCTACAGCAGACCACGGGAGGAGGGTCCGGAGCCTATGCAACTGGGCGGCACCAGAGTCTCGCTGGAAGAACGTCAACGTCGGGCACACCGTAATCTATGCTTCTACTGCGGGGGCGCTGGCCACCGGGTTAGCAACTGTCCCGAGAAACCATCTACCTCCAAGGTGAGAGACAATTTCATATTTTCCTGCCTGACACTGAAAGTGACTTTGCACTACACTCAGGGTACTATTGTGGTTCCAGCACTAGTGGACTCTGGGGAGGCCGTCAACCTCATCGACCAACAGCTCGCAGAGGACCTTCATTTTCCCATGCTGCCATGCCAACCCCCCCTGCGAGTGACGGCCGTCGATAACCGTCCCATCGGGGGAGGCCTCATTACTCATCAGACCCGTCCGCTCACCCTACAGGTTGGCCTACTTCACTATGAGGAGACAGCATTTTACATCATCCCCACTCCTTCGAATCCCATCATCCTGGGTTTTCCCTGGCTGCAACTCCATAACCCCGTCATGTCCTGGAAGGAGGGAGAACTGATTAGCTGGTCACCCCACTGCCAGAACCACTGCCTCCGCAAGGTCCAGTCACGGCCATGTCTTTTGACCTCCATTGAAAGTCCCGACACACCAGAGAACATCTCAATACCACACGAATACCAGGATCTACGAGAGGTGTTCAATAAGGAGAGAGCCAGGCAGCTACCCCCCCACCGCCCGTGGGACTGCGCGATTGAGCTGCTGCCCAACGCCATGCCACCCAAGAGTAAGGTTTACCCTCTCTCTCCCCACTTCTCCAGCAGCAGCGGGGTTCTTCTTTGCTGAGAAGAAGGGTGGGGGTCTGCGGCCATGCATCGACTACAGGGGGCTGAATGCGTTGACAGTTCAATACCCCTACCCTCTTCCACTGGTACCAGCAGCCTTAGAGCAACTCAAAGAAGCTCGGATATTCACTAAGCTGGACTTGCGCAGCTCGTACAACTTAGTCAGGATCAAGGAGGGGGATGAGTGGAAGACGGCGTTTCACACCACCAGGGGGCACTACGAGTATCTAGTGATGCCTTATGGACTAACCAATGCCTCAGCAGTATTTCAATCGTTCATAAATGAGATCTTCAGGGATGTACTACACCGCTACGTCATCGCATATATCGACAACATTCTTATCTACTCGTCCACTTATGAGGAACATGTCCACCACGTCAGAGCGGTCCTCACCCGGCTGCTGAAACACCAGCTATACGTCAAGGCTGCTAAATGTGAATTCCACCGAGACTCCATTACCTTCCGCCGGCAAAGTAAAGGCGGTCGCGGACTGGCCCGAACCTACCACAGTCAAAGAATTGCAGCAGTTCCTGGGGTTCGCAAACTTTTACCGGCGGTTCATAAGGAATTACAGCGGCATCACCAACCCAATGACATCACTCCTGCGGGGAAAACCACGGCATCTACGTTGGACGGAACCGGCCCGATCCGCATTCGCCCGGCTAAAGGCTAGCTTTACCACAGCACCGATCTTGAGGCACCCAGACCCCAGCCTGCCCTTCATCATCGAGGTGGATGCCTCCAGCTGCGGGATCGGGGCCGTTCTCTCACAGCGTCATGGAAGTCCAGGAAAAGTTTATCCTTGTGCTTACTTTTCCCGAAAGCTAACCCCAGCTGAAGCTTACTATGACGTCGGCAATCGGGAGCTCCTTTCTATCAAGGAAGCATTAGTAGAATGGCGGCATTGGTTGGAAGGAGCGTGTCACCCATTCATAGTGTTAACTGACCATCGTAACCTGAAATACCTGCGTAATGCTAAGAGACTGAACCCAAGACAAGCTTGATGGGCACTGTTCTTTAGGAACAGTGGACCATACCCTAGGTTGCTTGCATCCGAGAAATGGTGAAGTTCTGTCCAGACAATGGTGTCAAAAAATGGCAGATGATAGCATCTTGAGATGCTGAAATCTTTCAGACCCTGAAAACTACTTTTCCACTCCTCCCACCGTAGGAATAAGTCATCAGGGAGAAGATCATTCCATCCAATATTTCTATGACACAGCTCCTGTAAAATACACTTTCCTTTCAAAAGGAAAGGAGCAATAAACCCAAAGAAGCAACAATTGACAAAATACCTCGATGTGTTGAAGGCTGATCTTTCAGTTTGATGTCAAAACTGAATGTGTCCTCTTTCGTAGACCACTGAATGCCAAGAACATATCCTGTTACTTCAGGACTCAGGTTAAGCGGTTTGGTAGTTACTACACACTCTGAAGAATCCACAAAGTGTAGAACTTCTTTCTCATTTGACTTAAATTTATGAAGGCGTAACCCTCCATTCTTGCACAAGGTTTGAGCTTCAACAATTAACTTCTTCGCTTCCTGAATCGATGGAACTGAAATCAAACCGTCATCAACATAAAAATTCTTCTTCACGAAAGATGAATCTATGGGATACTCAGACTTGTACTTCTCTGCTAGATATTTAAGACCAAAGTTGGAGCACCCAGGTGATGAAGCAGCGCCAAAAAGGTGTACTGTCATACTTTATTCTTGGGGTTTTCCTTCCAAGTCTCCCTTCTCCCACCATAAGAATCTCAAGTAGTTTCTTTCATCAGGAGGAACATGAAATTGATGGAACATTTTTTCAATATCACATGTCAAGGCAACAGCTTCCTTCCTGAACCTGCAAAGTACTCCCACCACAGAATTGATCAAATCTGGACCAGTGAGAAGAGTGTCATTAAGAGAAATGCCACTTGCCTCTTGAAAGGAAGGGGCAATTGAAAATGTCCATCTTCTTTATGTTTGTTATCACTAAGAAGGCGTATAAAGCAGACGTCTTCCTGGGACACATTTGTTCTCATAGCTCTTCTCGTTAAAGTCTGACTCTAATGCTTTTAAAACATCATTAGCTGCTGGAACTGACAGCTCTTTCACGGAGACTCGATGAATGAAACTTTGACTTCCTTGTCTATCCAGGTGTGGATTACAAAGGCCTATGATGCTCCAACCCAGCTCTGTTTTCTGTGCAAAAGGCTCATTTTCATTGCCGATAATGACCTCTAAGGGAGCCAATGCTGAAGGACAATCGTATCCAATCAACAATCCTATGACACAACTCTGGAGTGGTGTAAACTCATTGGCTATGTGCTTAAAGTGAGGCCATTGTAACGCAGTCTTTCTGGTTGGAATATGAGCTTTGTCTACAGGAATAAAGTCACATGTATAGACTTGATGTACTTGGATACATTTCCCACCTTGGAGCCCTCGAACTCGCAAGCCACTAACCTTATTACTTGCAGTGACTGTATCTATAGTCGTCATAGTACTGAGTCTCAGCTTCACTGCTCGACTGCATACTTGGAGCTCATCAAGAAAATCCTTCAGAATAAAAGTTGTCACTCTGTGTATCAAGTAAAGCATATATAAGAATCTCGTTTTGTGGCTCTTCCATTGTTGAAATAAAGACAGGAACAATACTAGAGGTAGCAGAAGCCAGTTGTGTTACTACATGAGACATAACCCTTTGAATTTCTTGACTTGTATGCACTTCTGTAGAAGTAACATCCATTCTTGATACTTTCACAGGTCCTTTGTCTTTATCTTCGTGCAAGCAAGTTGGATGACGCAAGCCACATGTGCCACAAATATGCCGTCTTTTGCAGTCTTTTGAAATGTGCCCCTTTCTCAGACATCCAAAACAGATGTGATTCTCACGAATAAAAGACCTTTTGCCCTCCATGGGCTTTTCTGCAAAGATAGGACATTTAGCGATATTATGTGCTTCACTCTTCCAAACAGGACATGGTGATGTTATCTTATATTCTGGCCTTGTTGAATCTTTAACTTGGGCCTTTATGTTGAAAGCTTTGGCTCTTTTAGGAAATCACTCATCTGAAACCTTAGAACTCAGAAGTGGAGAAGTGAAAGGATTACAAGCTATCTTAGACTCCTTCTGCAAGAATTCTGCAAATCGATTAAAGGTTGGATAATCACCAGTCATGTCCAACTGTTCAACCACAATTTTGTTCCATTTGCGCATGATCCACTCTGGTAATTTCTTGAGTAATTTATAATTTTCCTCACAATCATTCAGAATAGCCAATCCTTTGACATGTGGAATAGCTTCAACATAGCCTTGTAAGAAATCAGTGAATTCTCGCAAGGAAAGTGGATCATTTGCTCCCACCTTAGGCCATCTCATAAGTTTTTCTTGAAAGGCTCGGTGAACAATAAAGGAATTTCCATACCTCTCCTCAAGGACCCTCCAGGCACCCTGATATGTATCTTCAGAGTTCCTATAAAAGAACCCTTCCACAGCCTTGCGAGCTTCTCCAGCAAGATAGGTTTTCAAGTAAAACATTTTCTCACTCGCTGGAATTGATTTACAATCAATAAGTGCAGTGAAAGACATTTTCCAATAAATGAACTTCAGAGGAGCACCAGTTGAAAAAAGTTGTTGGTTCTGGGACAGATAAGCGACTTATACTAAGTTTACTAGTACTTGGGCTAAATTCTCTGTCCCTTGAATTGTCCTTACATCATGAAATACTTGTTGAGAATGGAATGACCAGGTGCTGTGTCTAACCACGGCCGACGTGAGGAAGACTCTACACAGAGTCAACCCACGAAAGGCTGCTGGACCAGACAACATTCCTGGCAGGGTACTCAGGGGATGTGCAGACCAGTTGGCAGATGTTTTCACGGACATCTTCAACACCTCCCTGAGCAGCACCATTGTTGTTGCGACGTGCTTCAAGGCCACCACCATCGTCCCCGTGCCAAAGAAGTCTTCAGTGTCCTGCCTCAATGACTACTGTCCCGTTGCACTTACACCCATCATCATGAAGTGCTTCGAGAGGCTCATCATGAGGCACATCAAGACCCTGCTGCCTCCCTCACTGGACCCCCTGCAATTCGCTTACCGTCCCAACCGCTCAACAGATGACGCCATCACCACCGCCCTCCATCTGGCCCTCACCCACCTGGACAATAAAGACACTTATGTTAGAATGCTGTTCATGGACTTCAGTTCAGCATTTAACACAATCATTCCTCAGCACCTGATTGGAAAGCTGAACCTGCTGGGCCTGAACACCTCCCTCTGTAACTGGATCCTGGACTTCCTGACTGGGAGACCTCAGTCAATCCGGATCGGGAACAGCATCTCCAACACCACCCCACTGAGCACTGGAGCCCCACAGGGCTGTGTGCTCAGTCCATTGCTGTTCACTCTGCTGACTCACGACTGTGTAGCAATGCACAGCTCGAATCACATCATCAAGTTCGCCGATGACACGACCGTGGTGGGTCTCATCAGCAAGAACGACGAGGAAGCATACAGAGATGAGGTGCAGCGGCTAACAGACTGGTGCAGAGCCAACAACTTGTCCCTGAATGTGGACAAAACTAAAGAGATGGTTGTTGACTTCAGAAGAGCACAGAGTGACCACTCTCCGCTGAACATTGGCAGCTCCTCCGTGGAGATGGTCAAGAGCACCAAGTTTCTTGGTGTTCACCTGGCGGAGAACCTCACCTGGTCGCTCAACACCAGCTCCATAACGAAGAAAGCCCAGCAGCGCCTGTACTTTCTACGAAGGCTGAGGAAAGCGCATCTCCCACCCTCCATCCTCACCATGTTCTACAGAGGGACTATCGAGAGCATCCTGAGCAGCTGCATCACTGCCTGGTATGGGAATTGCACTGTCTCAGATCGCAAGACCCTGCAGCGGATAGTGAGGACAGCTGAGAAGATCATCGGGGTCTCTCTTCCCTCCATCTCGGACATTTACACCTCTCGCTGCATCCGCAAAGCCACCAGCATTGTGGATGACCCCACACACCCCTCTCACACACTCTTCACCCTCCTGCCATCTGGTAAACGGTACCGGAGCATTCGGGCCCTCACAACCAGACTGTGCAATAGTTTCTTCCCTCATGCCATCAGACTCCTCAACACCTAGAATTGGACTGAAGGAAGGAACACACACACATACATATACACACATATGACACATATCGACTGTGTCTTCCATTTTGTCTGCCTACAACTTAAATCGAAAACTTACATCAGACTTATAATCTAGACACTTAAATATTTAGCAAGGAGAATAAGTCAAATCATATATGCAACACGCTTATAAATTCCTTGACACTCAACACTTTGGCATGTTTATATTACGTATACCATAAGTATAAATCCAGCATTAAACTATGGCAATCAATACCTTGTAAAGGATTACTCAAGTCAATAACTTCACCTTCATTAATGGTCACCCTTCATTCATAAAACTTGATGTAAAATTGCTTACAAAATTTGCTTACAAATTTGCTTACAACTACAAAACTACAAATCTCTTTAATTATAAAAGTTTTGACTTAATCCAAAAGCTATAACCACAGAGTCCCTTTTTTTTAACCTCTGAGTCCGTACCAACAACGTTGATTTACAGTCACCTTTCAGTCTTTCATGAATGAAGAGCATTCCAAGTTGTTGACTGTACGAGGTTGCAGTCCTATCAAGGAATCAGTCTCTTACTAACGCGATGCAAACATCGATGACACGATGAAAACATTAGCTGTAGCGTCAAGTCCCACTCATGCCACAACAGCCACGTGATGAAGTCGCCATCTTTAGCAGCAAGTTTTACTGTAGCAGCCCTTCAGCATCGAACAAATGAGGCAGAGAGGTTTGACGGGTACATTCGATTTATTTTACTCAGATGCAATAAACTTCACTACTGAAGTATTCGTTGTCTCAATTCTTTGTTGCAAATTCTCTCCATGCATCACTACCATTGATTGACTTCATAGCACCATAACAATAAGATCACAGCACCGTAAAACTACAAAGACAACAAATAAAAAAACAAGCAAACAAAAAACAAACCTTGCTCTGCTTGCCGAAGGGATACTAAAGCTGAAAGCTGAAATCATTCTCTCGAGCTGTACCTGTTAGCTCGTGAACAAAAGTGGATTATTCTTGCTCTACTTCGTTTCAATTATATTCTATACATTTATTACTCCCTGTAGTGGCAACGCCAAGCAAAGCGAGTTAAAGGGGAAGGTCATTACAATCTTCACTTCCTTACAGTCTAAACTCAACACACTATATTGAATAGAATAATAAGTAGTTACAAATATTATATATGGAAATATGTTGTAAATACTGATAACATGGTTACATGTGTGTAACTAAACACCTGAACTCCACAAACTGTTGTAAAGTATTGAGGGTTAAACACAAATTTACTGTAATTAAAAACATAAAAAACCTGCCCCATGCTGTAATCTTTATTATAATTTTTCATTTCAGTTAAAATTTTTTTTATCCATAGTTAATATTTGTTACTATTACTCACTCCTTGGTTGGTCTTTTGTAGTTAAACAGGGCTGTGTAAAATTGTAAAAGTGTTTCTGTAAGAAACTGCTGACAAATTTTAGTTATACTGACTGTATCAGGTGAGTGTGTGAGGTTTTTTTGGGAAACATAAAAATGTGCAATTAGACATTCATGAAAAAAAAAATGAATTTAGAAAAAAAAAATCATTTTGTATTTCCTGTGTAACAGAGAGACCACGGGCAGTACTGAGTGTATCCCCACAGAGCTGGGTAACTGAAGGAGACTCAGTGACTCTAAGCTGTGAGGTTACAGACTTCTCTACAGACTGGACATTCAGCTGGTACACAACTGTTCCCTACAGAGACGGCTTAACTCAAATAAAAATTAATCGTGGCTATAGCATGTATGTGGAGCTCCTCTCAGACAGCAGCAGAGGATCTGGAGGCAACTACACTCTCAGTCCTGCTGCTCTTCATCACACAGGAGTTTATATGTGCAGAGGAGAGAGAGGAGAACCAGCCATTCACACACAGTACAGCCACTATGGATCAGTGGTGAGGAAAATTAACTGTTGGGTTGAAGTGTAGAATACAAAAGTGTGAATGTAAGATCAGATTAATGCAACATTTATTTATTTATATGTATTAGGCAGTTAGAGAGCTCTAAGTGCTGGTAGAGGCTTATTGTCACAATTTCCCTTGTGTTCCTCTGTATTTTGTAATGTCTCTGCCCCTTATCATTGGGTAACTTTTCTGGGTAACATACGGGACTCAGGAGATGGTTGAGGATCTATGTGCAAGAGGATTTTATTTTAATTTAAAAGCCAGAAAGGTAGAGCAGGTAAACATTACTGATACATGAATATGCAACCAAACAGGTTTAAATTCAAATCCAAATACAGATACAGATATGGCTATTTAGAGCAAAAACAGATGCAGGTACAGATGATATCATTATGTTACACTGTTAGTAAACACAATGCAAATAACAGAGGTGTAAAGCAGGCAAGAGTCAAACACGCTGAAACACCGTACATGAAACCAGAGGACAAATCCAAAAGACTAATCGAAAGACAAGGCAAAGAGTCTAAACAGGGCAATGGCAATCACAAAGTAAACACTGCTCAGAACTTGCACAAACCCTGGGTTTAAGACCATGTATAAGACCATGTGCTGGCGTAATATACTCTACAATGAGGAAGTGACCTGGAGGTGGTGTGATAGAGCTAGACTAATACTCAGGCAACAGTGACATCTGGTGATGAAGAGGCATAATGTCCCCCGCTGATGTGATTCCCTGATTGTGTGCACCTGTCCCTCACTGTACAACATTTACTGTAATATTTACAGTAATTTACTAGGAGCAAATCGCAAATGGCAGTAAATAACCATAGACATATTTACTGTAAAGTATTCTAATATCTTTACAGAAAATTCCTGTTATTATTTCTCTACATTTCAAGTAATATATTGTAAACTCTGGAAGGAAAATATTTGTAAATATATTTTTAGTATAAAATGAAACATAGTCCAGTACATTGGCTCATTAGTCTCCTCAATCTTGTAAAAGTTACAGCAATTTACTTGTGTTCTGTCGCATTATATTACATGATTCCTCTTCAATTTTTTATTTAAATGGCTCTTTTCTGTGTTTAAGGTGAATCTCCTCCAGTCTCTTTGATCATCAATCCCAGCAGAACTCAACACTTTACTAAAGACTCTCTCTCACTGAGCTGTGAGGACCAGAGTAACTCTACTGGATGGACAGTGAGACGATACACACAGTGAGGGAGTGTTAGATTGTTCACGGTGGGGATCAGTTACAGGATCTACATGTAAAATCAGCTTCCTCTCCACATCCCACACTGGAGTTTACTGGTGTGAGTCTAAATCTGGAGAAAACAGTAATCCTGTCAACATCACAGTGCATGGTGAGTCTTCATGTAGTGTGTTTACTGTTAAAGGAAAAGGGAAATTATTTAAAGAATATTCAGAACTCTGAGTTTGTAAATGGGGAAAACCGTTCAGGAAGACAACGACAAAATTTTTTTTTCAGTACATTACCCGTAATTTCTATAATTCTGAGTATGGAGACATGTATGCTAGTAGTATTAGTAGCTAATAGTAGTAGTATATACTAGTTTTATTAGTACCAGTAAATGAGCATGGAATCAAATCAATTTTCGATATTCATATTTATCTGTGCTGCTGTATCCATAATTCAGTTGGATTTTTTTTTCTCATGAGCTAGTGTAGGCAGTTTTCTGTAGACTTGAATTAAATACCTACAGACTCCACAGGTTTAGAGGATTTTAAGTTATATACTGATAAATTAGAGAACTTTTATTTATATTTTCTACACACACATCATAGTGTGTGGATTTCCTTGTTTGTGATTTTCTGTGTTCTAGATGGTGATGTGATCCTGGAGAGTCCTGTCCATCCTGTGACTGAGGGACATCCTCTGACTCTACACTGTTTATATCGCAACACAAATTCCTCAAACCTCCGAGCTGATTTCTATAAAGATGGATCAGTTCTCCAGACACAGACTACAGGAGAGATGATCATCCAAACTGTCTCAAAGTCAGATGAAGGTTTCTACCACTGTAAACACCCAGAGAGAGGAGAGTCACTGAAAAGCTGGCTCTCAGTCAAAGGTGAGAAATCATTCAAATATTAATTTAAATACAACTGTAACTTGAACTGTGTAGCTTTACATAATGCAAGCTATAGTCCTTACTTTTTGTAACTCTGTGTACAATATGCTATGTTATGCATGTGCACACAAGTGTAAATTAATTTATTTGTACATAGATTGAGCTAAAACTTACAAACACTTCAGCATTAATAAAGTGTTATTCTAATGATTATTTTATTCAGCGTCAGGTCCATCATGTGTAGAAGCTCCATTCTCAGTGCTCATGCTGATCAGTAGTGTAGTGACGGCCTCTCCGTATCTGCTGGTGACCATCATTCTGCTGGTCAAATGTTACAGAGCTCGAGGTAAGAACTCTTTCTGTACGTTTCACTATTCTCATTTTAAACACGACATCTGTTTCTGCTGAGGTCTGAGGGTGAATTTACATGTGACAGACGCTTCAAGTGGAGTTACATTTTAACTTTTATGTACATTATTAAGTAAAAATACTAAAAATAGTGAAGAAGTGTATTTCATAAGTAGATGTGCTGACTTATCCATCATAGTAACAGGCGTCACATAATGTATATAATTTAGGTTTTAAAAGGAAGAGGTAGCATTTTAATAACACAAAAGGAAATGTTAATAAATTGTTTTTAATAATTGATAAAGAATCTCTGACCTACATTTTGCAGTTACTGAAGATGACTGAATGAATGATGTTCATTTTCTGACACATCTTTTCCTGAAGCTCTGTCACTTGTCACTTCACTGTCATTCATAAGCATTAAAACAAACACCCTTTAAACTGTGTTTAGGATGAGATCAAATGCAGGTTGGTTGCTTTTCTGCCATAAACACCTGGAATAAACTTTGCAATCAAACAAGTGACTTTTTAATTTCTTTAACAGCTCACACTGATGAAGAGAGAATTGAGAATGCAGTCATAGGAGTGAGCAAAGTTCATCTAACAAAAAGACGAAGTGTTTAATGTAAAAATAATTTCATAATTTATTATTCTTTAGGGCTTTGTGGGGTTTTTAAAATAATACTGATTTGTCATTTTAATGTCATGCTGTTATTTGCTCAGCATCTCATAGACACCCTCGTTGTTCTGACTGGATTTGTTTAGCTAAAGCCTGCAAACCTCCTCATGAGGTGAAAGTTACCATGTGTGTAGTTTCTAATAAAGCTTACAGGCTGCTAATGCAAAACAGAGTAAAAATGAACAAATATTCTTAAAAATATTTATTGGTCAGGAGAAAATTTTATTGTTTTGTCTGAGGATTGAGCTGTGCTTCTGGAAAATAACATCTGACATTTGGGAAATAAATGTGTCTGGTGACCTGCACATTAAAACCTCAAAACATTTCATCTAACTGTAAGGAGGTTTAAGCAAACACAGTAATCTGTGCAAAATGGTTGCTTTAAGTCCAGAAAATATAGAATGATACTCTAATCTGTCAGTTGCTGGACCTCTGTTAAATCACGCCATGAAAGATGGATTGGTTTGTGAAAGGGAAAAGAAAAGCCCTAGATGAGGTCACACAGACATCCCAGTCAGGTGCTGGTCATCTGGTCATTGATAAGCTAAATGCAGAAAATATGATGAGGCATATCTTACTCTCGGCTTCACTGTTAATGTGGTTGGTGAGGAGGAGAGACCTATGTGTGTCCTATGTCTTAAAAATTAAGAAGACACATTGAGACGATACGTCCTAATTATGTTCAAAAGCCACTTTTTTTTTTAAAGAAAACTTGATCAATATCATGGGCAGCATAGTCATTTTGTAAAAGCCACTTCAGCAACAACTTCTGGCTTCGTACAAAATTGTGTATCGCGTTGCACAATGCAAGAAATCACACACGATTGCAGAAGAGTTGATTCTTCCTGCTGCCATAGATATGGTGTCAGTTATGCTTGATGAGGCAAGTGTAACAAAATTAAAGACTATCCCCGTGTCTAATGACACCATATCAAGACTAATTTTTGATAATGCAAATGACTTGGACGAACAGCTCCAATAAAAGGGAAAAGCTTTGCGCTTCAAGTTGACGAGGCCACTGACGGTACCAAGGACAGTTTGTTAACAGCGTATGTGTGTTTCATGCACTATGTGCACCCAATCTAGTTCTTTTCAATGCAACACAACTGTAATTTCAAAAATTTTTAAATTTGTAATTTCAGTTAAAAAATTATTCAATTTTCATGACTTTTAGTGAAAGTAATTGGAGGGGTTTAAAGGGGGCAGGACCAAAAAAGTTTGAGAAGCACTGGTATATGGTATAAACTGCATTATTTCAGAATGAAAATGGGCAGTGTAATATTTTCCAGTGTAGGTTGTATTTTCTGTATAGATGACTACAGTCAGAGTGTTTGGTGAAAAGCCCGGTGTTACTGGGGTTAAAGTAAGTGAGGCTTTGTATGTATGCAATATAAAAACAAGTTTATTGACTGTTATCTGAAATATGGTGGGAACTAATATTGTGTTTTGTGTCTTCTCAGTATTAGTTCTACCACTACTGTATTTGTACTGCTATGTTTTCTTCTATTTCTGTGTGAGATTAGCTCTAGTTGAATTACGAGGAGTAGACTTCCAATCTCAGTTAGACACTGTTGATAGTTTTGTTTGAATTTTCAGCTGTGTGAACTTTAATTGTAGTTGTGTGAGGAGATTTGTGGATGAAATGTTTTGATCTATTAAATAAATGCATCATTATCAGTTCACTGAATTATTTCACCTGGTAGAAAAAATCTATCATATGAAGTACAAGTAATACACTGAGAAATCTCTTGTTCCTTTGTCAATGTCAGCATTTTTACCATTTTGTATTTTTATACAATGATGTACTGGAGCTAAAACATTTACTGAACCAAAATAATAATAAAAAAATTAACCAAGACAATGTTTACTTTATTTCTGCTTTTAATTTATGTTTTAAACCCCCTTCTGCTGCTATATTGTTGTCTATTCATTGTCTCTTATCTCCTGCTGTAACACTGGAATTTCCCACATGGGATTAATAAAGTGTTCTCTTAAAAGCAGAAACTCGATCCTGCAGTATTATTCAGTGTAAGTAGAGGATCTCAGTGCAGTAAAGTTCAGGAGTAAATGAGGAATCAAACAGAAATGTTATTACTCTTACTGCATGTCTACACACTGGTACACTGATGTACAGGACTAACATAACACTGAAAATGTCCAAAACACAACACAGGAAATTAACATTACAGCAGTGGCAGTGATTCAGACAATCAAAAGCTACTTATAAAGTTATTATGTAAATTACAAGGTTTCACTGTTAAACCCTGCTAGATAACTTCCTCATAAGTGCATTTCTTCCCAGTCCTGGCAGAGGGATTAAGATAGTCAGGATTAGAGGTTTGTAAATCAAGCTTGTATCTAAATCATTGTTGTATATGAGCACTATTCTCACCAATTGCGTTGCTTGAGCAAAGGCTTAACAGATAGCCTGCTCCAGAAAAGACCTCCAGAAAGCAGTCTTTGTAACTTTAGTGACTTTACTGGTGATTATTCTTTTAATGATCTTTTTTTTTTGTAAATCTATAATAAAAGAGAAAAAAATATATAAATGAACATTACATTCACATTTCCAACATGTTCAGTTTAACCAGCTTAACATTAGTTTGTTATTGACATAGTTCCTTTTTATACATGACTTAATTAATATACGTTTGAGGAAATTCTACTAAATGAGACAGAAATTTGTATCGAATATCAGCGAAATTATCATATATGTTCTACCGCTAGCATAGCATGTTTGCAACGAAGATAAAGTGTGCATACAACAAAAACACAGCAATAATCTCAATCTAATAAACCCTTGTACATAGAATCACTGTTTAGTAAAAATACAGCACTTACGGACATATATTTCCAAGGTTTCAACGCTTAAATCAACCACCGAAACAAACTGCAAGTACGTTGCTCTAAACTGCGTACACTGAGAGAAACCGGAAGTAAACTGAACCGTATACAGTATATATAGTGCAGTACCTTAAATGCCCAGTAGGTGTGTAATATCGTAGTGCAGAAACTCACAGAAGGGAAACCATAATTCTTTGTGGTCACTTTATTGAGGACCCATCTCAGCAGGCAGACAGTACAGGACAATGGTGCACACGCACTGTTCTTCTTCACAGCCTTTTATAACTACCCAAACCATACACAATGCATTACCGCCCCCTACTGGACAAATCTCAATAAACCCTCCTCACATATCATATTTCCCCTCACTTAAGTCTGAACATTTCTTCTTCAAAATACTCTAGAAGCACCACTTGAGATGGAGAACAATTTTCAACCAAGTAAAATACAAAAAACAATTACATAATGTTACAACTGGGTGTGTGCATGTGTTTTTTTTTTCTCTTTCAAGCACAAAGTCTTTCAAGTGGGCTGGTAGCTTTCGCTCCCTTACTGAACGACGGAGCCCACCAGTAGGTACAACTTCAGTCTTTTTTTCTTCTACACTTGGAGTCACTTTAGGTGTTGTATGATCACTAACTAACTCTGGCACTGGACTACTTTCAGTTTATCAGGAGTAAAACCAGAAGTAGTTATTTTTGGAGTACTAGGAAACATTGGATTTTGAACATCAGTCTCTATGGATACAACATCATCACATAGCTGAACACTCAGACCCAGTTGGGAATCAATTTTCCTTTCCTTTTGTTGGCAACTAAATAATTGATCCACATGACGTCGCACTGTTTGATCATTTCCCAGCGTTACTGTGTAGGACACAGGTCCTGTAATGTCCTGAATTACTCCTGGTACCCATTTTGGTCCAAACCCAAAATTTCTGGTGTATACAAGATCTCCAACTTGGAAATATCGGGGTTTCACATGTTGATCATGATACTTTTTCTGAACTTGTTTCATTTCCATTTTGCTAGTGAAATCAGGATGTATTTTGTCCAAAGTGCAATGCAATTTCCTTCCCATCAGCATTTCCGCAGGAGACAATCCCGTTGTAGACTGGGGTGTAATCCGATAATTGAACAGTGCTCTATTTAACTTAGTCTCAAGCGTTTTCCCAGAGCTCTTTTTCATTAGATCTTTAAAAATTTTAACTGCTCGCTCTGCCAACCTGTTGGATGAAGGTTGATATGGTGCAGAAGTAACATGGGTTATTCCATTCTTAAACATGAATTCTTTACTACCATGTACTCTGAAACTTTTCCGCAAACACTCCAGAGTAGCAGCTGTGGTTGCTAAATTTACCGGATAAGCATCAATCCACTTAGAATGAGCATCGACTAGAATTAAAAACAATTTGCTCATGAATGGACCTGCATAATCCATGTGAACTCTCCTCCACGGTTGTCGAGGCCACTCCCATGGATGTAGTGGTGCACTCACAGGGGCTTTTCTATGTTCTTGACAGACAGTGCAATCTCTAACTCGTGTTTCAATGTCGGCGTCCAGATTCGGCCACCATAGGTAACTCTTAGCCAGTCCTTTCATCTTAGCCATGCCTGGGTGGGACTGATGTAACTGTTCCAACAAATTTGCACGGCCTTGTTCAGGAATAACAACACGAGCTCCCCACAGCACACATCCGTCTTGAACACTGAGCTCTTGCTGTCTCTATTTATACGGTACAAATTCATGGGTATCACTGTGGTCAGGCCAGCCTTTAAGCACATACTCACGCACTCTTGACAAGACAGGGTCTTTATTAGTCCAGTGCTTAATTTGCTCGGCGGTCATTAATGCGAGGCTATCCAGCATCAATACCTGCTCTTCCTCTGGTTCTTCCTCACAGTATTGTTGAACTGGAAGACGACTGAGGGCATCGGCATTTCCATGATCTTTGCCAGCTCTCTAAGATATAACACTCATATGTCCCCAACATCATGGCCCATCTCATAATTCTTTGAGATACCATTTGAGGTACAGCCTTCAGTTCATTCAGTAAACTGAGTAGAGGTTTGTGGTCAGTACAGAATACAAATTTACGGCCGTACACGTATTTATGGAATTTCTTGACTCCAAACACAACAGCTAATCCTTCTTTCTCTAGTTGGGAATAATTCTTCTCTGCAGCTGTAAGTGTTCTAGATACAAACCCTATAGGTCTTTCAGTTCCATCTGCCATACGATGTGCTAACACAGCTCCCACACCATACGCTGTAGCATCACAGGAAAGGATTAGTTCTTTCTTTTCATCATAGTGTATTAACACCTGGTTAGACTGCAACAACTCTTTGGATTTCTGGAACACTTTTTCTTGTGCTTTTTCCCAACACCAGGGAACATCTTTTTTCAAAAGCTTGTGCAGAGGACCAAGCAGAGTAGAGAGGTTTGGTAGAAATTTGTTATAAAAGTTCAACAAGCCCAAATATGCTTTCAACTCTGTCACTGATGTTGGTGTTGGTGCTTCCTGTACAGCCTGAACCTTCTCTGGAATAGGATAAATGCCTTTGGCATCAACTTTATGTCCCAAAAAAACAACTTCCTTTTCCATAAACTTACATTTTCCTCTTTTCAACCTTAATCCATACTCCTCCAGTCGCTGCAACACTTGATCCAGTGTCTTCAGATGTTCCTGATCATTCCTTCCTGTCAACAGAATGTCATCTAGATA
The DNA here is from genome assembly GCF_027358585.1 of Pangasianodon hypophthalmus. Lineage (NCBI taxonomy): Eukaryota > Metazoa > Chordata > Actinopteri > Siluriformes > Pangasiidae > Pangasianodon > Pangasianodon hypophthalmus. Next base: position 4,789,805 of record NC_069713.1, read on the forward strand.
CACGGTTACTTTCAGAATGTCTTTCAGGATTCCTTCCATAGTTCTCTGGAAAATTGCTGGACTGGAACTCACCCCAAACGGTAATCTTGTATACGTAAACAGACCTTTGTGAGTGTTCACAGTTACATACTGCTTAGATGTGTCATCCAACAAAATCTGTTGATATGCATGACTCATATCTAATTTGGTGTATTTCTCACCTCCAGATAGCACTGCAAACATGTCCTCCATTCGGGGAATGGGATACTGCTCCAGCGATGATTCCCAGTTCACGGTTATTCTGTAGTCTCCACAGAGTCTCACGGATCCATCTGGCTTCAACATAGGCACGACAGGGGCTGCCCACTCTGAAAATTTCACAGGTTCAATGATTTGTTCTTTAATCAAATGATCCATTTCAGCTTCAACCTTTTCTCTCATAGCAAAAGGTAAAGACCGTGGCTTAAAAAAGTGAGGCTTCACACCACTGGCTACGTGAATTTTTGCTGTGGCTCCTTTTATTGTTCCAAGCTCTTCTTTAAAAACCATTTCATGTTTTTTTTAATATCCTGCAACATCTCTGAGCTTGTATGAATTTTATTCACCTTTTACCAGCCCAAATCCAGTTCTGCGAGCCATGATCTTCCCAACAAATTAGGACCAGATCCTGCCACCACTACAACTGAGAGATCTTTAACTACTCCGTTAACTTGAACTTTGCTGGTTCCAAGAACATTCACTGATTGGCCTGTATATGTCTTCAAACTGAGAGGGCTTGGGTTCAATTCAGGCAGTTTTTTCTTACCTTGAAGTTTACCATATTCCACCTGTGATAACACAGTTACACTACATCCAGTGTCAATTTAAAATTTCACAGGGCACTCATTTACCAGTAAAGCTTGTGTAAGCGGAGGCACCTGAGATTGGGCTGTTTGCATACTATACATAGTGAACATTTCTTCAGACTGATCTTCCTCTTCCTCTTGAAGATAATTTGCCCTCTTTGACTGCTTTCCTCTCTCCGATTTTCCAGTTTTTCTGCCTTTGTTAATAACAGTTTCCTGTGGTTTTATTCTACATACTCTTTTCACATGTCCTATTTTACCACATTTGAAACATTTTTCGTTGGCAAACTTACAGTCTTTAGGGCCATGATTAGTTCCACCACATCGACAACACATTCCTTCACCAGTCAACTTACTTCTTTCTTCAGTGTCCATCTTAAAAACAGTAGTATTCATACGATTTCCTTTCTCTTTGTTCAAATCTGCCATATCCTTTTTAGCAGTTTCAATAGCCTGAGCTTTCTTCAGTGCCGTTTCAAAAGTTAATCCATCCTAAGCCAGTAATCTCCGTTGTATGCTGTCATCATTGACTCCACACACTAATCTGTCTCTCAGCATCACTGTCAGTGTGTCTCCAAAATTGCAATCTTGTGCAAGTTTCCTTAATTCAGCCACATACTCCACTATGCTTTCATCAGGGCATCTATTTCTTGAATTAAATTTCCACCTCTGAACTATTTCATTTGGCTTCGGATTAAAGTGGTTTTTCAATAAACTCACCAATTCTTCAAAACACTTTACACCTGGTTTCTCTGGACTCAACAAATTCCTCATCAGTGTGTATGTCTGTGCTCCAACACAACTCAACAATATGGCTCGTTTCTTCTCTGGAGTTTCTACATCATTTGCCACGAAGAAATGATTCAGTATTTCACAATACTCTTCCCATGATTGTGATCCACTATCAAAAGGTGCTACAGATCCGACCATTCCAGCCATCATTCCTTTCAATCAGTCACCACCCGCGGCAGTCATTAATCTCAATCAGCTGAGCTTACCGGCGTCGGCATCCTGCTTTTTACTTGCTTCTAGAAAATAGCTGCTTCGTTATTCATACTTATTTATCTTCTTTTATCCTCGTCGCCATATGTAATATCATAGTGCAGAAACTCACAGAACGGAAACCATAATTCTTTGTGGTCACTTTATTGAGGACCCATCTCAGCAGGCAGACAGTACAGGACAATGGTGCACACGCACTGTTCTTCTTCACAGCCTTTTATAACTATCCAACCCATACACAATGCATTACCGCCTCCTACTGGACAAATCTCAATAACCCCTCCTCACATATCACAAGGTGGGTCAAAAACACAAAGGATATATGCACCAGCACAAGCACTATCACAGTCTACACAATTGGGGAGAATTTTTGGTAGATGTCTGCAGTGAGGAACATCACACGCTTCTTCCAAGGGAAAATTGTAGCAGAAAAATAGTTTCATGCATATTTGACTGTATAAATAAACATTTATTCCCTTTTGTTACTGTAAGAGGCTGTGCTACACCTCCAGCAGCCAGCAGAGGGCAGCAGTGGAGCACAGTGAGCGCAGCCATTCAGGAGAACTCAGTTACCCAGAATTCTCCAGGCTGATTAACCTGGATTAACTGCATTGCCATAGATGCACTGATGTGTGAGGAGGGAAACCTTGTATTCAATCCGGGCAGAAATGGGAAGCCAGTGTAATGATTGAAGAAATGGTGTGATATGTTCATATTTACGCACCCTCATCAGGATCCTAGCGGCACTATTCTGTATGTGCTCGAGTTTCTGGATGCTCTTGCTAGGGATCCCGATGCAGTAGTCCAGTCTGGAGGAGACAAAGGCATTAGGCATGCACACTGTAAATCAGCAGCAGAAAAAAGAAAACATTTAAAATACATTATTTATTTAGATGCAATTTTGGGGAAAGAAAAAAAAAACAGCCTGATCCATAAATATTTGGACATTGATCAAGTTGTGTGATGGTTTATGAGTAAAATTTCTCTCTGTGTCTTCAGCAACATGGACAGCTGGAGACTGGAAAAAGACCAGATGATTTTTTAAAAATCTTCAGCCGTCCTGTTTCGGTGAGTCTGTGCCCATGATAGGCTCAGATTCCTGTTCTTGGCTGAGAGGAGTGGAACCTGATGTGGTCTTCTGCTGTTGTAGCCCATCCATGCCAAAGTTCGATATTTTGTGCATGTTGAGATGCCTTTTCTGCTCACCACAGTTGTAAAGAGTGCTTATTTCAGTTACTAGATCCTTCATAGCAGCTCGAACCAATCTGGCCATTTTCTTCTGACCTCTTATCAACAGAACTGCTGCTTACTCAGTGGTTTTTGTTTTTTTCACCATTCTATGTAAACTCTAGAGACTGTTGTGTGTGAAATTCCCAGGAGTGCATAAGTCCCTGGTTTGTCCAGATGTTGGAGGATGTAGTGCAATCCCATATTGACTGCATCATCCACAGACCTGTTTGTTCGGTAAGCAAACTGCAGGGGGTCCAGCAAGGGTCCAGTAATGTCCTTCAAGTAGGCCAACACCAGCCTCTCAGATGACTTCATGACCACAGACATTAAAGCAACAGGTCTGTAGTCATTTACTCCTGTGATTTTTGGTTTCTTGGGTACAGGGATGACGTTGGAGCATTTGAAGCAGGAGGGGACTTGTTGAAGATCAATGTGAAGATGGATGATAGCTGGACAGCACAGGCTTTGAGGCAGGCTGGAGGCAGGGGGGGTGGGGGGGTGGGGGGGGCGTGTAGTGAAAGTGTAGTAGTAGAGTAGAGTAGTTTTGCTTTGCCACTCTTATCTCCCTATTTAGTGTGTATGCTTGTACAAGGCTTTGTCCCCACTTCTGTAAGTGTCCTCTTTGGCCTGGCGAAGCTGTTTGAGTTTTGCACTGAACCAAGGTTTGTCGTTGTTAAATGTTAAATAAGTCCTGGTGGGAACACGCATGTCCTCACAGAAACTGATGTAGGACGTCACGGTGTCAGTGAGCTCATCCAGATCAGTAGCTGCAGCCTCAAAAACACTCCAATCAGTGCAGTCAAAGCAGGCTTGTAAATCCCACTCTGCTTCAGTAGTCCATCTCTTTACAGTTTTTACTACAGGATTAGCAGATTTAAGTTTCTGCTTGTAGGCCGGTAGAAGATGAACCAAACAGTGATCAGAGAGTCCCAGAGCTGGTCGGGGGACAGAGTGGTATGCATCCTTTAAAACAGTGTAGCAATGGTCCAGTATATTGCTGCCCCTGGTGGGGCATGTGATGTGCGGTCTGTATTTAGGCAGTTCGTGGGTGAGATTAGCTTTATTAAAATCACCAAGAACGATAATGAAAGAGTCCGGATAACGCTGCTCTGTGTGTGTGATCTGATTGGTCAACAGTTCTAGCGCCGCGCTCACACGCGCGTCAGGAGAATGTACGCACTCACCAGAATAAAGCAAAACTCCCGCGGCGAATAAAAAGGCTTACAGTTAATAAAGAGAGCTTCCAAAATTGGGCAGCACATCTTCTTTAAAACTGTCACGTCTGTACACCAGCCTTCACTGATATAAAAACATAATCCACCGCCTCTCATTTTCCCCGATGACTCGGTGATGTGATCCGCTCTGAACAGCTGGAAGCCCGTTAGATGAAGCATGCTGTCCAAGATGGCTCCATTCAGCCAGGTTTCCGTGAAGCAAAGCGCAGCATAGTTTAAAAAGTCCTTGTTTGTGCCAGTGAGGAGTTGTAGTTCATCTGATTTATTTGCTAGGGAGCGGAGATTCTCCAGATGAATGCTGAGCAGCGGAGTCCTAAATCCGCGCTGTCGGAATTTCCCTCGTTTGCGTCAGCTGGAGCGCTTGTATAGGATTCAATTCAATTCAATTCAATTTTATTTGTATAGCGCTTTTAACAATGGGCATAGCAGTCACAAAGCAGCTTTACAGAAATAAATGGATTCACAAAAAATATATATTGTAAATATTTGAATTTATCACTGTCAATATATCCCTAATGAGCAAGCCAGTGGCGACGGTGGCAAGGAAAAACTCCCTGAGATGATATGAGGAAGAAACCTTGAGAGGAACCAGGCTCAAAAGGGAACCCATCCTCATCTGGGTGCAACGGATAGTGCAATTATAAATAAACCCCTTCTATTATTGTGTACTATAAGGACAAATAGTGCAACTGTGTAACCAATAAATTCATCACAGTTTTCGCAAGAAGTCCGGTTGGTTAAAATCTATCCACAGTCCACTGATGGAGTCCTGAGTATGAAGCTGCTCGTGGTCCCAAAGCCACTACAGCAATTGCAGTCCCAAGCCATTACAGTACAGCTCCCCAAATGTGATCCCCAAGCCATCTCCACAGGCCCCAGGTGGCACCATCCCCAGCAATCCAAGCAGTTCTTCAGGCCACCCATATGGGGCCCCAGCAGCAGCAAGCGAACTCAACCGATGAGAACTCCAACCAGAAGTAGGGCATAAGGATGGGCCAAGCAGCGAGGAGGAGCAGAAGGGGCATCAGGATGGATCGGGCAGTGAGGAGGAGCAGAAGGGGTCAGGATCTCTCAGAAGTAGCATGTGTAGCTCGACAGAGAGTGAGGGAAAGAGAGATGGAGAGAGAGGAAGAGATTGTTAGGTAAGCTTTTGTCCTCTAATGGTTAAGCACAATGTACTTTGCATGCAGAGTGCAAGCAGGTACTCCAACAAGACTAGCTATGACAGCATAACTAAAAGGGAGAGCCTGAAGTTAACACAGACATTAGGGCACCCTGGGACATAAGGCAGCCAGCCACTCCACCGTCGACAAACCTGAGTGAATGCGTGAGAGTGAGGGGGCGACAGCCTCCAAACATCCCAGTTCACCCAACACTCTATGCCTATGAACCCTCCAGACCTGCCCCTGTACCAAGAAAAAACTATACACAAAAGGTTTGACTAAACAAATATGTTTTCAGCCTAGACTTAAACACTGAGACTGTGCCTCAGCCCCCAACACTAAGTGGAAGGCTGTTCCATAACTCTGGGGCTTTGTAAGAGAAAGCTCTACCCCCAGCTGTAGCCCGCATTATTCGAGGTACCAACAAATAGCCTGCACCTTTTGATCTAAGTAGACGTGGTGGATCATAAAAGAGTAAAAGTTCACTCAGGTACTGTGGCGCAAGACCATTTAATGCTTTATAGGTCAATAGTAGTATTTTATAATCAATACGGCATTTGATTGGGACCCAATGCAGTGTGGATAAGATAGGGGTGATGTGGTCATATTTTCTGATTCTAGTAAGGATTCTTGCTGCTGCATTCTGGACTAACTGAAGCTTGTTTATGCATCTACTGGAGCATCCAGACAGTATGACATTACAATAATCCAACCTAGAGGAAATAAAAGCATGAACTAATTTTTCTGCATTGTGTAGTGACAATATATTTCTTATTTTAGCAATATTTCTGAGATGAAAGAAAGCAATCCTAGTTATATTATCTACATGAGCTTCAAAAGAAAGACTAGAGTCGATAATCACACCAAGGTCTTTTACTGCTGCACATGATGAAACAGAAAGGTCATCCAGAGTTATTATGTAATCAGAAAGCTTACTTCTAACTGCATGTGGTCCTAGTACGAGTACTTCTGTCTTGTCAGAATTAAGTAAGAGAAAGTTAATAAGCATCAAGTTTCTAATATCTTTTACACATTCCTCAACTTTATTACGCTGATGTCTGTCATCTGGCTTTGCTGAAACATACAATTGTGTGTCATCAGCGTAACAGTGGAAGCTAATACCATGCTTACGGATAATTTTGCCCAGAGGTAGCATATATACAGAAAAGAGCAGGGGGCCTAAAACAGAACCTTGCGGGACACCAAACTTTACCTTAGTATGAGAAGTCACAAATTACATTTACAAACTGATAACGATCAGTCAAATAAGACCTGAGCCAGGAAAGGTCTGTTCCCTTAATGCCTACTACATTTTCTAGTCTATCGAGGAGAATAGCATGATCAATGGTATCAAAAGCTGCACAAAGGTCAAGCAGCACAAGCAAGGAGACACAACCCTGATCAGAGGCCAGTAGTAAGTCATTTACAACTTTTACCAGTGCTGTCTCTGTGCTATGATGAGGCCTAAATCCTGACTGATACATTTCATGAATGTTATTCCTATGTAAGTATGAGCATAGCTGCTGTGCTACAACCTTTTCTAGGACCTTGGAGATAATGGGGAGGTTTGATATTGGTCTATAGTTAGACTGCTGACAGGGGTCAAGGTCAGGTTTTTTAATCAAGGGCTTGATAACTGCTAATTTAAAAGATTTAGGTACATAGCCAATGCTAAGGGAAGAATTGATTATCTTTAAAAGTGGTTTGATTGTTTCAGGAATTATCTGTTTGAGGAAACAAGTAGGTAAAGGATCTAGTATACAGGCTGATGATTTTGATGATGAAATTAGTGAAATTAGTTCAGTCTCTTCAAGGGGGATAAAACATTGTAATTGTTGATCTAATATTACTATATTATCATCTACAGGGTTAGTTATAAAACTGTCCGGTTTTAAATTAATAGTCTGAATTTCTTGCCTGATATTTTCAATTGTACCAATGAAAAAATTCATGAAGTCATCACTGCTATATAATGATTGTGTGCGTGTTTCTATTGTGGTCTTATTCCTAGTTAATTTTGCTACAGTATTAAATAAGAATCTAGGATTATTTCTGTTATCTTCAATTAGGGTGGAGAGATATATTGATCTAGCAGCACTAAGAGATTTCCTATAGCTCAAAAGGCTCTCCTTCCATGCTATTTGCAATACTACCAATTTAGTTTGATGCCATTTATGTTCTAGTATTCGAGTGGTCTGTTTTAAAGTTCGTGTATGATCGCTATACCAGGGTGCTAGCTTTTTCTCACTAATTATTTTTCTTTTAAGTGGAGCTACCTTATCTAGTGAGTTGCAGAACGTTGATTCTAAGCATTCAGTTGCCTGGTCAAGTTCTTTGGGATCAGACCGTGATCCAATCATGCTTGATAAATCTGGGAGATTACTGATAAAACTCTGTGCAGTTGTTGATGTGAACGCACGTTCGATCGCAGCTCCTCCGTCTAAAATGTCCAGGAAAACGTCTGAATGCTCAAACGTTGGCAAAAAGTTATTTGGTGTGCTATTTCTGATGTCCAGGAGTTCGTTTCTTGATAAATAATGTAAATAAAATGAGCATTAGCATTTAATATAAAGAATATATTAATTTTCATCCCTCACATCACACAAGGACAAATTTTAATTTCATTAAATCACTTGATGTTTAACAAAACTCTGTTAAATATCATCTCCATAACACACTGCATTTTTTTTAACTCAATAACAGAAAAGCCTCTGGTTATGCAGTTAGATGTCATTTTAAAAGATTAAAACTTGAATGAGAGAATTCAAAATACATGTGTACAGACTGTTCTCAATGTACATGAGCAGACTGAACAGTGATAAGATATATTTTAATCAGTTCTGTTTAAATCTATTACCGTGTGGATAAGGTCAGGATTAAAATTTTCCTGCAGTTACCACTAGAGGGCAGCCTTCCTGTCAGCTCCAACCAGTCTGGCCATTCTCCTCTGACCTCTCTCATCAACAAGCTGTTTCTTTCTGTCTTTTTGTTTGTGTAATCTATATAGACTGTTGTGTGTGTGAAAATCCCAGACGATTTCTGAAATACAAGTTACTGCATGAGGTTATGAATTGTGCTGCTGCCACATGATTGGACAATTGTGTGAATGAGTAGGTGTATATGTGTTCATAATAGAGTGGACACTGAGAATATAATGGACATAGGCAAAATATCTGTTATTATTTAATGCAAATGATTTTAATCCTAGTAAAGTGAAACGTTATAGGTTTTACAGTGTGAGTCTTAAAACAGCCTTAATGTGAAATATAAGGGAACAGGAGCAACCACATCTGTGTCAACTAAAAGGTAGAAGTGACATATATGTACATTCTCTCTGTGTGTGTGTGTGTGTGTGTGAGAACACAGGAAGTTGCTGTGTCTGTGTCCACTAAAATAGAAGCGGGCCGCCCCAACCCCAGAGAGAACACAGGAAGTGGTAAGGCTTTAACACACACCTCTGCTCTGTCAGTCAGTCAGTCATTAGAGAGACAGGATGGAGCTCAGTCCACTCTCTGTGATGCTCTGTGAGTAAATGTTCTCTTTGTGTCTTCATTAGAGTGAGTGGTGGGGTATAAAGTTGTTCATCTGCAGTCTGAATGTCCTGAGTGATGAGCTTATTGTGTGATTAGGACATTGTGTGTACTTCAGCATGACTGCTAAGGTGGATCAGTGTATCCATATCTGTTATGAGAAGGGTTTAGTTTGATGTGTAACTACTCTCAGTAACTATGATAGTACAACAGGTAAGATTACAAGTAGAGCAAGTTTAAAACACAGGGTTTAAATAATCTAATGAGTGTAAACGAGTCTGTATTGTTGGAATCTGTAGCTGATCTGTGTTTATTATTTACCTATCTGTGTTAAAAATAAGAGCAATAACTGTTCAGAAACAAACACTTCTCATTAGTCCTGTACACACACACAGAGCAGTGACAGTGTTAGAGGCCTGAGAGCAGAGGCCAGGTCGCGGATGTGGTTTATTTTCTATTTTAATGTTGTGGTGCAAATTCAGCAGTGAAGAAGGGGAGGAAGTGTGAAGGTGTGTGAAAGTGGACGTGTGAAAGCAGTAACTGACACTTAACTTTTTAACTGTTGATATGGTGGACATTATTGTAAATATGCCACTTATGTACTTCTGGTTAGATGCTAACTGCATTTCATTGGCTTAGTACATGTACTTTGAACAATGACAATAAAGTTGAATCTAATCTAAAAAAATAACTCCACTGACACTCACTGAGCTCTTTTAAAGCCAAAAGTTGACCAAGCTGACAATCAACATTTGAAGCCAGAGTCTCCACAGCAGGGCCAGTTGGAGACAAAATGACTATTCAGAGTGATACAATTTCTGTACATACCCTCACTGGCCATTTTATTAGGAACACTACACTATTATTACTGGAACACTCTTCAGTTCCTATTACTGGGTTTATTATTACTATAATATCCCCCCAATGTGGACAAAGTCAGGATTAAAATGTACTGCAGTTAACAGTGGCATGCATCAAAGACATTTTAGTTTCTCTTTTCAACTGCACGCTGCCACCAGTCTGGCCACACTTCTCTGCCCTCTGTTTCCACTCTGCAGAAAATGTCATGCATGAAAAATCACACTAAACTAGAAGTTACACATATCCATCCCCTCCAGCTTTAAAACACAGGGTTTAAATAATCGAATGAGTGTAAACGCATCTGTATTGTTGGAATCTGTATCTGATCTTCTGTGTCCTGCTGTCATCTGCTGCTCAGTGACAACCTGTAATGATCATTTGATTTGCTAAAAGAAAATGACTGGACAGTGTTCGTACTATCACCAGTGGAAGTCATGGTTGTGACTAACTGAAATATCTTTAGCTGCTGTGTGTAACATAATCAAGGCCTAGTCAGATGCACGTGCAGATTCAAGTTTAATAAAGACGAAAACAAAACTCAAAACAAGAACTAAGAACTCATGGCAAAATACAAGTACTAAGATACATAACCATGAGAAATGAAAGCATAATGAGACAAAGAAAGACAAACGCAAGACAATAGTGCTGTGCCAAACAGGACTTAAATACCAGTGCTAATTAAGCAAAAACATGAATCAGGTGTAACCAGTCATGTGACATGATCATGTGCGGCGCATTAGCTCATGGGAATTGTAGTCTAATGCTTGTTTCAGCATATCCATGACAGAATCCCCATAGTGCGCAGCTCCAGACGCATGAAAAAAGTTCAGGAGGTGGTCCTGGACACCCAGACAAGATGTTGCTTAGCTGATCAAAGTTCTTTTGAGCACTACCACTCGCAGGGCCTGAAGGAGGCGTGATGTCCTCCCTCTGGTACAGAGGCGGGGAGGTTTCCTCCGCACAGCCGAGGGGTGGCGCAATGTCCCAGGCCGAGCATGAGCGTGGAGCATCAGCCACCTCTCAGCCAGCGGGTGGGCTACATTCTCTGTGAGACCAGAGGGGGGAATCAACTCTCTCCACAAGCTCAGAGTGGGGAGCAATATTCTCCGTGAAGCCAAGGGGGGGGGAGCGACATTCTGTGATGGACATTCTGGGAGTGATGTCCTCAGCTGAGCATGGGGGTGGAAGGACTTCCCCAGCGGAGCAGGATTGGGGAGCCACATCCTCAGTTGAGGAAGGGAGCAGGGCGATGTCCTCAGTTGGGCAGGTAGACTGAGCAACGTCCGAAGTGGGGCAGGGAGGGTGGAAGATGGTTTCAATTGAATTGAATTCAAAAAATTTTCTGAAGGGACGCATTGTGTTGAGCCATTCCTGAGTGGCCTTTACCCACGCTCCTTTCCCCTGTTGCTCGCACATCAGGCAGTTCCTCTTCAAGAACTCTTCCTGAACGGCGAGAAAATCCACTGCATCCATTTGTAGGTCTTGCGATCTGTCATGTAATGAAGGCTTAGACAGATGCAAGTGCAGATTCACGTTTAATAAAGACGAAAACAAAACACAAAACAAAGAAACATAACCATGAGACATGAAAGTATAATGAGACAAAGAAAGACAAATGCAAATGTGCTGTGCCAAACATGACTTAAATACCAGTGCTAATTAACCAAAAACGTGAATCAGGTGTAACCAGTCATGTGACGTGATAATGTGCAGTGCCGTGGCTGATGGGAAACGTAGTCTAATGCTAGTTCCGGCATATTCATGACACTGTGATGAGCCTCTGGGAGTCTTTCCTGTGGACAGAAAAGTTTTAATAAAACCGTGTTAGCTTTAACTATACTTACTGAGAAAATGCCTTATAACCTACATTTCCAATTTGTTATTATTATGTGAGGGAAACATCTCAGTACAGCAAGTTCACTCTAATACAGACTAATACTAAACTAATGCACAGCTCTTTTTTCTAAATAATCATTAATCATTATTTATCTGTCTGTATTAAAAATAAGAGCAATACCTCTGCAGAAACAAACACTTCTCATTAGTCCTGTACACACAGAGCAGTGACAGTGTTAGAGGCCTGAGAACAAAGACCAGGTCACGGATGTGGTTTATTTTCTATTTTCACGTTGTGGTGCAAATTCAGCAGTGAATAAAGGGAGGAGGTGTGAAAGTGAATGTTTGAAAGCAGTAATTAAGCCTTAACTTTTTAACTGTTGATGTGGTGGACAAATTTAACTCCACTGACACTCACTGAGCTCTTTTAAAGCCAAAAGTTGGCCAAGATGAAAATCACTATTTGAAGCCAGAGTCTCCACAGCAGGGCCAGCTGGAGACAAAATGACTATTCAGAGTTATAAGATTTCTGAACATACTACTGAAATATACTATTACTGGAACACTCTATTATTACTATTACTGAGTATATTATACTATTACTATACTATTATAGTATAAAAAAAGTGTTGGAAGCGGTATTTAAACAGTTCTTATTAAATCTTTTACAATGTGGATAAGGTCAGGATTAAAAAGGTACTGCAGGTACCAGTAGAGTGCATCAAAGTCAATTTAGTTTCAGTCTTCAACCACAGGCCGCCACCAGTCGGGCCACACTTCTCTGCCCTCTCGTTCCACACTGCAGAATAATTCATGCATGAAATGCTTAACTAGTAGTTCCATTGTCCATCCTCTCTCTCTCTCTCTCTCTCTCTCTCTTGCTTTCTCTCATTAAGAACGTTACAGTGTGATACTCTGTTGCTTTTATGTCCCAGAGATTATCACTCTTCAATAATAATATCTGCTGCATATTTGGTTACTTTGTGCAATAAAGTGAAATAAAGTGAAACAAACAGCTTAATGAGCAGAATAGTGACCTTTGTGTAAGTTACTGTAGGTTTTATTTATTTATTATTAAGAGAGCTTAAAATGTATTTCTTACAGATGGTAGTTTAGATTCCCTGAATAAGATTTATTCTTGTAGGTTCGTTGTGTCTAAAATGTGCTGTTTTCATTAATAGACTGAATATTTTCCATATTTATGTCATGTTCTGTTTCTGTTTCCTTTTTAGTGCTGATTTCACTTATACCAGTGGCCCATGCTCAAGGTGATTAATATACGGTTTATCCTTTATATTGTGTGCATATTTGATTTGTTTTGGGGCTGAGAAGTTTGTGCATAATTTGTCAATTTTTCCTAGTTTATTAATGCAGTTTTTATAGCGCTAAACAAAGAACGTAACATTAACTTAGTTATTTTCATTCTTTGTTCTCGTACCATCTCATGTGTAGATTCACTTTGTGCTCTTGGTAAATTCACCCACACTGTGTGGCTCTTCATTTACTGTTTCCCTTTTTACAAGAACTACTTTCATTTAAGACAGTAAATTGTAATATAAGAAGAGGATGACCAACAAAAGTTTAGATGTGAATAAATAGTTTTATGCTTAAATAGTTTTATGCTGCTTAAATGCCTTAACATATTAATTATAAAACAGCACAAGTTTAATGACAGCAGCACATGGGAACAACTGACATAAATAGTGCTAAATAAAATGTTCCATGATGTAAGTAGGTTACACATATCAGTATCAACAAGTAACAAAAAACATGTACTCATACTCAGTCTAAAAAATTATATTAGTAGTGTACACTTGGGAATTACTGTATGTAAGGTTTATTAACAACAGAATGTTTCACAGGGAGTCCTAAAGCTGTGGTGTCCATAAAGCCTGATACACATGTGTTCATTGGAGAGCGTGTTACTCTCAGATGTAACATACAGAGAGGAGGAAGCACTCAGTGGACATACAGCTGGTATAAAAATAATAACAGACTCACAGACAACACAATGCAGGAGTTCATAATCCGGTCTGTTACTGACTCTGACAGTGGTGACTACACCTGCAGACGACAGAGCAGTGACTCTCAGAGGTCAGAGATCAGTGATGCTGTTACACTGACTGTTTCAGGTGAGTCTGTGGGAGTTTATTTCTTATTTAATATGATAGCATTATTTTTCAAGGTTCAGATTTTGAGCTGTCAGTAGCTGAGTCCCTGTTTGTTTAATGTTGACTTTCACTTCCCTGTCTAGTAGACACTAATTTCTTTCACAGGAATCATCATCATGTGTTTTGCAGTAGCATTTGGGTTTTATATTAAGTTTGCAGTAGAATTGTGGTGAGTCAGTCTGATTAATAGTACACAGTGAACATTAAGAAAGAAGGCAGTAAATCTCACCTTGTGTTGGCTGTGCCATTTTCTGATTTATTAGAAGATCATTTGAGGCATTGCAATTTTAAAGAGTTTATCTGAGAATTCTGTAATTTTGAGAGATTTTGATTATCAGCATCATCCACATCAGTCTCTGTCTCATCACCTGAGGTAGAAGTCACTCACAGCATTTAAATACGAGCCTCATTATCTTCTCTTCACTTGACTGATGTCTGTTCACACTAACACCGCTGGGGAAATAATCCCTGATTCACTTCTGTTCTGTTGACTATATTTCTAGTTATTAATGTCTTTGTATTAGTTCATTTAAATATTTTATAACTTTGTCTGCTGTCGTCTGTACAAAATGTGTAATCACTCCTCCCTGTTTTAATGATGATGTGATGGCACAGGAGCATCACAGACATTTTGACAGCCACTAACTGATTACAAACTGAATTGATTAGGCTTCTGTCTGTTTCTATGTAACTGTCCAACATTTTTCTATCAGGTCCTTAGAAAAACACACTTAGAAAAGCACATTTAGCTATAGAGGTGATTTTTGATTTTCATCATGTTTGAATGTTACCAGAATCCAGCTGTAGCAACCTGTGATGAATTTTTCCAGTCTGTCTCACATACAGTCAGGTCCATAAATATTGGGACAGTGACACAGTTTTGGTAATTTTGCCTCTGTACACCACCACAGTGGATTTGAAATGAAGCAGTCAAGATGTGACTGAAGCGTAGACTTTCAGCTTTAATTGAAGGGGTTTAACAAAAAATATTGCATTAACCGTTTATGAATTACAGCCATTTTTTACAGAGTTCCTCCATTTTCACAGGCTCAAAAGTAATGGGACAATTGACTGATAAGCAGTTTCATGGCCAGCTGTGGCCTGTTTCCTCCTTATATCATGATAAATTAAGGAGATAAAAGGTCTGGAGCTGATTCCAAGTGTTGAATTTGCATTTGGTAGCTGTTCATGGGAACTCTCAATATGCTGTCCAAAGAGGTGTTGATACAAGTGAAGGAGGCCATCATTAGGCTGAAAAACCAAAACAGACCTATCAGAGAGATAGCAGAAACTTTAGGAGGGCCAAATCAACAATTTGGTACATTCTTAAAAAGAAGGAATGCACTGGCGAGCTCAGCAACACCAAAAGGCCTGGGAGACCACAGAAAACAACTAAAGTGGATGATTGCAGAATTCTTTTCTTATTGAAGAACAACCCCTTCACAACATCTAGCCAAGTCAGGAACAATCTGGAGGAGGTAGGCCTATCATTGTCAAAGTCTACAATCAAGAGCCACCTTCATGAATGTAAATACAGACGGTTTAATTCAAGATGCAAACTGCTGGTAACACTCAAGAACACAAAGGCCAGATTAGACTTTGCTAAAAAAAACCTCTAAAAAAAGGCTGACCAGTTCTGATGCAAGATTAACTTGTACCAGAATGATGGGAAGAGAAAAGTATGGAGAAGGAAAGGAAGGGCTCATGATCCAAAGCATACCACATCATCCGTCAAACATGTGGAGGCAGTGTTATGGCATGGGCATGTTTGGCTGCCAGTGGAACTGGGTCACTGGGGTTTATTGATAATGTGACTGTTGATAGAAGTAGCAGGATGAATTCTGAAGTGTACAGAGCTATACTTTCTGCTCAGATTCAGTCAAATGCTGCAAAACTGATAGGACAGCGCTTCACAGTACAGATGGATAACAACCCAAAACATACTGTGAAAGCAACCCAAGGGCTTGGAAATTAAATGTTCTTAATTGGCCGAATCAGTCACCTGACCTCAACCCAACTGAGCTGCTTTTCACTTACTGAAGACAAATCTGAAGGCAGAAACAACTGAAGATGGCTGCAG
Source organism: Pangasianodon hypophthalmus (assembly GCF_027358585.1). NCBI lineage: Eukaryota > Metazoa > Chordata > Actinopteri > Siluriformes > Pangasiidae > Pangasianodon > Pangasianodon hypophthalmus. The sequence goes on from NC_069713.1 coordinate 4,805,737, forward strand.
TAAAGACCTGGCAAATCATCTCAAGGGAGGAAACTCAGCATTTGGTGATGTCCATGGGGTCCAGACTTCAGGTAGTCATTGACTGCAAAGGATTTACCTCCAAGTAATAAAAATAATCCTAATATTTATGATTATATTAGTTTGTCCCATTACTTTTGAGCCTGTGAAAATGGAGGAACTCTGTAAAAAATGGCTGTAATTCCTAAACGGTTAATGCAATATTTTTGTTAAACCCCTTGAATTAAAGCTGAAAGTCTACGCTTCAGTCACATCTTGACTGCTTCGTTTCAAATCCACTGTGGTGGTGTACAGAGGCAAAATTACCAAAACTGTGTCACTGTCCCAATATTTATGGACCTGACTGTATGTTCAGTAAATTGCATATTTATAACATTACTTCATTTTTTTTTAAAAACAAACATCAGACTGAGCCAACTAATTTCAAGTACTTATATAGACATGCACACAAAACTAATTTATTCTTCACTAAAACTCCAGGCTGATTCTATTTTCATGGATGGACTGAATTGAAAATGATAATTAATGTTTCTCAGCTAGATGATTATGTTTAGCTACAGAATGCCTGTAGATATTCTAGTCCTCAGTCATGGCTTTACTGCAGGAAGCCTTTGCTTATTTTTAAGAAAATGCAGATATGTTCAGATGGAGGTGCAGGATTTGTGCAAGATCCATAAAATAACAATCTAAAATCATCAAATACAGAGTTTTACACTTCAATCCAATCATGAATTTTGTTACATGGAAAATATACTGAATACCAGCCGTGTAAGAAAAAATACAGTTGTAACATCTTGTATCAAATGTTAAATATAAATGTTTGTTTTAGACACAAAGCATATGTTAAAGCACAGTGAATCTACTGCTTATGTTGTAAACTGAAAAGCAGCTCTGACACCTTCATCATTTCATACCAACAGCAAAACCCAAACCGACTGTGAGAGTGAATCCTCAGAGCTCCGTCTACACTGGAGACACCATCACTCTGAGCTGTGAGCTGCAGCAGTCGACTGGATGGAAGTTTCTCTGGTACAAAAATAATCAGCAGTTACAGCTTCTGAACAGTGAACAAGCACACACACAAGTGACAGTCGATAATGCAGGAGAAACAGTGTACCAGTGTCAGGCACGCAGGACAAACTACTACTACTACACCTATTACTATGACTACTACACAGAGCTCAGTGATCCTGTCAAGATTACAGCGAGAGGTATGTCATGATTTTGTCCCCTTTTCACCACAGTTTTGTTAGAAGAAGTCAGAAAATATTTAATTATTGTAATTCCTTGTTATTCCAGTATGTTCAAAATAATCTTGAAATACACATGTTTTAAAAGTATTTGTCATTGGTGGCTGATAAGATCAAATGCAAACGTTTAAAAACATGTTATTTAACAAAGAAAAATAATTTAAAAAAAGAGGTAAAGCTGTAACTTTAAGTTTTCCACCGTGGAAAAGTCTTCAGGACAGAGGAGTTTATGCTTTTTGGTTTCCCTGTAACATGACAAGCTGCATTTTTCATTAAAAGAGTGAGAAAAAAGAGACTCTGGTGAGGAAATAACTGTTTATACCTGAACAAGAACTAACTTGTGGAATGTCTGAAAAACATTAACTAGAATGTAACTATAAAATGTAACTGTAAATGGATGAAAAATATAATGTGTCATTCATTAATAAATAAAAAAATTATAATCGTTGGCAAACTGCTGTGATTTAAAACAAATAAATCACATGAGGACATGCTGTTATAGGAAAATAATCTGTATTTTGGGATGGAAACCTTAACTTAGCTTGATAAAAGTCTTAAGGGTTAAGTACAAATTTACTGTAAGTAAAAACATAAAATAATACACAAAACCTGCACCATGCTGTACTCTTAATTATAATTTCATTTCAGTTAACCTTTGAAAATTTGTTCAAATTATGTGGGTATGAATATGCAATTTAGATGTAATGTAAAATAAAGTGTTTCTGTAAGAAACCATGACTTCTGACAAATTATAGTTTTGTGAGGTTTCTTTATGTGCACATGAAAATGTGCAAAAAATCATTTTGTATTTCCTGTGTAACAGAGAGACCACGGGCAGTACTGAGTGTATCTCCACAGAGCTGGCTGACTGAAGGAGACTCAGTGACTCTAAGCTGTGAGGTTACAGACTCCTCTACAGACTGGACATTCAGCTGGTACACAACTGTTCCCTACAGAGATGGCTTAACTCAAATAAAACATAATCGTGGCTATAGCATGTATGTGGAGCTCCTCTCAGACAGCAGCAGAGGATCTGGAGGCTCCTACACTCTCAATCCTGCTGCTCTGAATCACACAGGAGTTTATATGTGCAGAGGAGAGAGAGGAGAACCAGCCGTTCACACACAGTACAGCAATCCACAGCCACTATGGATCACTGGTGAGGAAAATTAACTGTTGGGTTGAAGTGTAGAATAGAAAAGTGTGAATGTAAGATCAGATTAATGCAACATTTATTTATTTAATTTATTATTAATATGTATAAGGCAGTTAAAGAGCCCTAAGTGCTGGTAGAGGCTTATTATCATGATTTCCCTTGTGTTCCTCTGTATTTTGTGATGTCTCTGCCCCTTGCCATTGGGTAATTTTTCTGGGTAACATACAGGACTCAGGAGATGGTTCAGGATCTATGTGCAGGAGGATTTTATTTTAAAAGCCACAAAGATAGAGAAGGTAAAAGTTACTGATGTAACCAAGTACAAATACATTATTCAGAGTGAAGAGAAAATGTGTTCTAAACAGATACAGATACAAATAGGAGGTTTGTTTGTTTGTTTGTTTTAGAAAGCTTGCCGAAAGGTTTAAAGCCCAATACAGATACAAATATGGCTATTTAGAGCAAAAACAGATGCAGGTACAGATGATGTCATTATGTTACACTGTTAGTAAATATAATGCAGATAACAGAGGTGTAAAGCAGGCAAGAGTCAAACATGTTGAAGCATCGTACAAGAAACCAGAGAACAAATCCTAAAGATTAACCCTCCTATTATCCTCAAAATTGCTAACATCTTTTATCCTTGGGGTCACTTTGACCCCAGAAATTTAAACCTCCAGAATATGATTTTTACCCAAGTTAGTGTGTCAAGTACTTTATGTTTATTTGTTGACTACCTAAATAGCCCTTTAAATAAAATATAGACCCTCACCCAACCCTCCCTCCCCCCACTTAATTCATCCACAATACCGATTGCATGACTATGGAAAAATACGCAAATCACCATAAAATCTCACTAATTGACCTACAATTGGAAAGAAAGATCTTTTTGTTTTTTTAAAGGTTTTATATTATTTCTAAGTACAGATTTTTGTTATTTATAACATTTGGAAAGAAGAACAATTTCTGTTATCAAGGATAGTAACATGTACTATGTTCGGGGTCAATTTGACTCCAGGAAAAAGCAAACACAATTTCAAACATTTTTATTAGTAAAACAGAAGGGGCCAGCGGGCAGTCATGCATCGGCAGCTGTAGGTGCCTGTGACCTTGTCCAGATTATCAACCCCTCCCTTAGTCTTATTGTAGTCCAAGACCATTTGTGGTTTCCTGTCTTCTCTGGTGCTCAGGACAGCATCTTTGTTCATGGTGTTCATCAGCAGGACATTTTTCCCTTTCTTGGGGCAATAGGAGATGACAGTGGCTCTGTTAGTGAAGGCAAACTTCATTGCAAGAAGGTCAAAGGGAAGCTCCAGCTTGTTTTTTTCCTCATTGTCCCCTACATGGTAACCTTCCTTTTCAGCAGTTCCTCACCCAGGGTATGCAATGTGAAAAAATATCATATGTAATGTTATGAACATTCAGTCCTTCAGCCATGTCTAATACCACCCTCAGCGTATCTGGTGATCTGGGACCATTTTGATGACATTAGCAGCACTAAGTCTACCCTGCCATTCAAGCGGGGAGAGGGACCACAATAACTTTGCATTTTTGGAAGGTAATGTGTCTGCTGGTGGTTGAGAGGCAACAGGAGGGTCAACACTAAGAGTCTCATTCTCATCAGAGGAAGATGCCTCATAATCAGGGTCCTCCTCAACATTATCCTCTGTCTCAGACACATTCTCCTCTATGTCACATACACTGTCAAAGAACTGTGACAAAACCTCACTGACAGAAAACCTTTGCTAAAAGGTCATTTTCAATTCATTCGTCATAAAAAGAGAGCCCACAGAGCACCAAGAGAAATTTTAGAGAAGGCTTCTGTGTAAGCTTTTATATGTTTGTTCCTCCCCTATGTTGGGTGAACTATCAGTGTCCTCATGAGAATTGTTTTTTCCCCTTTCCATTGTCATGTGAACTATAAGTGGTTCTCGCAATACTACAGGTATGGTTATGTTAGATTAGGGCCCTAAAGCAGAAGGAGGTTTTTTGAAGATTATAAAATTATAATGTTATAGTGACCCTCAGTATCATCTAAAACAAATGTGTGTAAAATTTTGATATTTCTTATATGTTTTATACATCTAAAACAGCCTGGGGTCAAATTGACCCCAAGGAACACTGATGCTACAAAATGTGTACAGGATACTGAAGACATATCATCATGATAATTTCATGTTTTTCTCATTGTCCCCATTAAATTAGGAAAAGTCATTAAATAAGAAGCAAAAAAAATGATGTCAACCATGTATTTAGAGATGTTAAACATTGAATGGGGTCAAATTGACCCCAAAGATAATAGGAGGGCTAATCAAAAGACAAGGCAAAGAGTCTAAACAGGGCAATGACAATCACTAACTAAACATGGCTCTGAACTTGCACAAACTCTGGAACTGGCAAGACTTTACATCATGTATAAGACCATGTGCTGGCCTAATATACTCTACAATGAGGAAGTGACCTGGAGGTGGTGTGATAGAGCTAGACTAATACTCAGGCGACAGTGACATCTGGTGGTGAAGAGGCATAATGTCCCCCGCTGATGTGATTCCCTGATTGTGTGCACCTGTTCCTCACTGTAAAACATTTACTATAATATTTACAGTAATTTCCTGTTAGCAAATAGCAGTAAATAACTAAAATATATTTACTGTAAAGTATTCTAATACCTTCACAGATTATTCTTGTTATGTTTATTGTATATTTCCAGTAATATACTGTAAATTCTGCAAGTAAAATACTTGGAAATATATTTATAGTACAAAATAAAACACAATCCAGTATATTTGCTCATTTGGCTGATGCAGGATATAACTGAAATGAGGGTTAAAGTTCTTGCTCAAAGACCCAACCATAGCGGCTTAACAATGCTGGGATTAGAACAGACGACCTTCTGATCTGTAACTTGAAGCCTGAACCACTTTAAACTCAAGCTTGATAGAAGGAGAAATTTTACAATCTTACCCCTGGAAAAACATTAGATATCCCACTATGCAATGCATTTTCTGATATTTTACTGTAAATCTGTGAAAAAACAGTATTTTGCTGTAAAATAAATACTGTACATTTACAGCAATTTCCTTTTGTTCTGCCTCAATTTATTACATGATTCCACTTTTTGTTTTTATTTACGTGCCTTTTTTCTGTGTTTAAGGTGAATCTCCTCCAGTCTCTCTGATCATCAATCCCAGCAGAACTCAACACTTTACTAATGACTCTCTCTCACTGAGCTGTGAGGACCAGAGTAACTCTACTGGATGGACAGTGAGACGATACACACACAGTGAGGGAGTGTTAGATTGTTCACGGTGGGGATCAGTTACAGGATCTACATGTAACATCAGCTTCCTCTCCACATCCCACACTGGAGTTTACTGGTGTGAGTCTGAATCTGGAGAAAACAGTAATCCTTTCAACATCACAGTGCATGGTGAGTCTTCATGCAGTGTGTTTACTGTTAAAGGAAAAGGGATATGATTTATTATTGAATATTCAGAACTCTGAGTCTATAAATGGGGAAAACCGTTCAGGAAGACAACAACAAAATTTTTTTCTCAGTACATTACCCGTAATTTCTATAATTATGAGTATGGATATGTGTATGCTAGGAGTATTAGTAGCTAGTAGTAGTAGTAGTAGTAGTATATACTAGTTTTATTAGTAAAATGAGTAATAATAATCAGTAAATGAGCATGGAATCAAATCAATTTTCGATATTCATATATATCTGTGCTGCTGCTTCCATAATTCAGTTGAATTTTTTTTTCTCATGAGCACAGTATCTAATCGATATCTGATACCAGTATCTGTACTGATGCATCTCGTGATTCAGTTGAATGTTTTCTCATGAGCTAGTGTAGGCAGTTTTCTGGAGGCTTGAATTAAATACCTGCAGACTCCACAGGTTTAGAGGATTTTAAGTTATATACAGATAAATTAGATAACTTTTATTTATATCATCTACACACATCATAGTGTGTGGATTTCCTTGTTTGTGATTTTCTGTGTTCTAGATGGTGATGTGATCCTGGAGAGTCCTGTCCATCCTGTGACTGAGGGACATCCTCTGACTCTACGCTGTTTATATCGCAACACAAATTCCTCAAACCTCCGAGCTGATTTCTATAAAGATGGATCAGTTCTCCAGACACAGACTACAGGAGAGATGATCATCCGAACTGTCTCAAAGTCAGATGAAGGTTTCTACCACTGTAAACACCCAGAGAGAGGAGAGTCACTGAAAAGCTGGCTCTCAGTCAGAGGTGAGAAATCATTTAAATATTCATTTAAATACAAACGTGTCTTGAACTCAGTAGCTTTACATAATGTAAGCTATAGTCCTTAGTTTATGTAACTCTGTGTACAATATCCTATGTTATGCATGTGCACACAAGTGTAAATTAATTTATTTGTACATAGATTGAGCTAAAACATACAAACAGTTCCGCATTAATAAAGTGTTATTATAATGATTATTATTATTAGCATCAGGTTCATCACGTGTAGAAGCTCCATTCTCAGTGCTCATGCTGATCAGTAGTGTAGTGACGGCCTCTCCGTATCTGCTGGTGACCATCATTCTGCTGGTCAAATGTTACAGAGCTCGAGGTAAGAACTCTTTCACTACGTTTCACATAATGAGCATAATAACTTTATTTAGTGCAAGAAAAACATTTTCATATTAGGACAAGTAGAAAGTATTTGACTCACTATTCTCATTTTAAAAGCAAAAATCCACACGTGAATGTTAAAGCACTTGTTCTAAAATGCACTTACAGTAAGATTTAAATGTAAGTAGGATATGATATAAAACACAACATCTGTTTCTGCTGAGGTCTGAGGGTGAATTTACATGTGACAGACGCTTCAAGTGGAGTTACATTTTAACTTCACTAATAATGTACATTATTAAGTAAAACCACTAAAAATAGTGAAGAAGTGCATTTCATAAGTAGATGTGCTGACTTATCCATCATAGTAACAGGCATTAGATAATCTGTATAATTTAGGTTTTAAAAGGAAGTCACTTCACTGTCATTCATAAGCCTTAAAACAAACACCCTTTAAACTGTGTTTAGGATGAGATCAAATGCAGGTTGGTTGCTTTTCTGCCATAAACACTGAAATGTAACAAATGACTTTTTAATTTCTTTAACAGCTCACACTGATGAAGAGGGAATTGAGAATGCAGTCATAGAGGAGTGAGCAAAGTTCATCTAACAAAAGAAGATGCATTTACTGTAAAAATAATTTCATAATTTATTATTCTTTAGGGCTTTGTGGGGTTTTAAAATAATACTGATTTGTCATTTTAATGTCATGCTGGTATTTGCTCAGCATCTTATAGACACCCTCGTTGTTCTGACTGGATTTGTTTAGCTAAAGCCTGCAAACCTCCTCATGAGGTGAAAGTAACCATGTATGTAGTTTCTAATAAACCTTACATGCTGCTAATGCAGTACAGAGTAAAAACAAACAAATATTCTTTAAAAATATATATTGGTGAAGAGAAAATTTTGATGCATTGTCTGAGGATTGAACTCTGCAAAATAACATCTGACATGTGGGAAATAAATGTGTCTGCTATTGGAGTGAGTTTAATCCCAACATGGTGACCTGCACATTAAAACCCCAAAACACTTCATCTAACTGTAATGAGGTTTAAGCAAGCACAGTAATCTGTGCAAAATGGTTGCTTTAAGTCCAGAAAATATAGAGTGATACTCTACTCTGTCAGTTGCGGGACCTCTGTTAACAGTAATCACATCATTGTGGGGTTTTATTCCAACGGAAGGGAATGAGATGAAACAGGATTAAGTGTAAGATGGACACTAGCATTGTTGGGAGGAAACTAAAGACTACTAGGTTAATTTAATATTTATTTGCTTAATATACAGAGAGTGTATATGGCAGTGGTTCTCAAAGTTAGGGGCTCGTTCCCTGGTGGGGCACACAGGTACTGCAGGGGGTGCACTGGATATCAAAAAATAAATAAATAAATAAAACAAAGTCAACGGACATAGTATGGAAGATGGATCGGTTTGCGAAAGGGAAGAGAAAAGCCGTAGATGAGGTCACACAGACATCCCAGTCAGGTGCTGGTCATCTCGTCATTGATAAGCTAAATGCAGAAAATATGATGAGGCATATCTTACTCTCGGCTTCACTGTTAATGTGGTTGGTGAGGAGGAGAGACCTATGTGTGTCCTATGTCTTAAAAATTAAGAAGACACATTGAGATGATACATGTGAATTATGTTCAACATCCACTTTTTTAAAAGAAAACTTGATCAATATCGTGGGCAGCATAGTCATTTCGTAAAAGCCACTTCAGCAACAGCGAAATTGCAACTGGCTTCGTACAAAATTGTGTATCATGTTGCACAATGCAAGAAATCACACACGACTGCAGAAGAGTTGATTCTTCCTGCTGCCATAGGTATGGTGTCAGTTATGCTTGATGAGTGTCACAGGGACACCAGGCTCTGTCACCAACAGTCAGCACCCTCTCTCCCCAGAGTTCTAATCAGCACCACCTGTCTCCAATCACTCATCAGGTCTCCATATAAGCACACACCTCACATGTACTCTTTGTCTGGTCTCAACTTGGAATAGACCTCTGCTCTGTGAGTACCTGTGGTCATTTGAAGCGCCTCTACGTCTCCTTATGTTTTCTCCAGCGTTTCTCCTCCAAGACATGTGAGGTGTGTGCTCCTTTCCCTCAGTCATTTACCTAGTGACTCTATCTGTGTTACCCACCAGCCTGAAGTACTTATCTTTGTGTTTACCCTGTCTTTGTTGGGCAAATCCTTTAATAAATTTGTGTTGGGTTCTCACCTTTGTCTCCGAGTCTGGTATATCCTGACAATGAGGCAAGTGTAACGAAATTAAAGACTATCCCCATGTCTAATGACACCATATCAAGATGAATTTTTGATATTGCGAATGACTTGGAGGAACAACCACTGCGAAAATTGACAAGGCCACTGACAGTACCAAGGACAGTTTGTTAACAGCGTATATGTGCTTCATGCACTATGAGTGCCCAATCTTGTTCTGTTCAATGTTTTAATGGCAACACAACTGTAATCTCAAATTTTAAAATTTGTAATTTCAGTTAAAAATTATTCAGTTTTCATGATTTTAGTGAAATTAATTGGAGGGGGGGATACAGGTTTAAAGGGGGGCAGGACCAAAAAAGTTTGCGAAACACTGGTATATGGTTTAAATTGCATTATTTCAGAATGAAAATGTGCAGTGTAATATTTTCCAGTGTAGGTTGTATTTTCTGTATAGCTGACTACAGTCAGAGTGTTTGGTGAAAAGCCCAGTGTTACTGGAGTTAAAGTAAGTAAAGCTTTGTATGTCTGCAATATAAAAACAAGTTTATTGACTTTTATCTGAAATATGGTGGGGAATTAATATTGTGTCTTCTCAGTATTAGTTCTACCACTACTGTATTTGTACTGCTGTGTTTTCTTCTATTTCTGTGTGAGATTAGCTCTAGTTGAATTACGAGGAGTAGACTTCCAATCTCAGTTAGACACTGTTAGTTTTGTTTGACTTTTCAGCTGTGTGAACTTTAATTGTAGTCGTGTGAGGAGATTTGTGGATGAAATGTTTCTGATCAATTAAATAAATGCATCATTATCAATTCACTGAATTATTTCACCTGGTAGCAATAATGTATCATATGAAGTACAAGTAATACACTGAGAAAACTCTTGTGCCTTTGTCAATATCAGCATTTTATCATTTTGTATTTTTTATACAATGATGTACTGGAGCTAAAACATTTACTGAGCCAAAATAATAAAAAATGTAAGCAATACAAAGTCTATTTTATTTCTATTGCTTTTTTGTTTTAAATTCCCTTCTGCTGCTATATTGTTATCTTTCCCTTGTCTTATTTTGTCTCTTGTCTCCTGCTGTAACATTGGAATTTCTCGCATGGGATTAATAAAGTGTTCTCTTAAAAGCAGAAACTCGATCCTGCAGTATTATTCAGTGTAAGTAGAGGATCTCAGTGCAGTAAAATTCAGGAGTAAATGAGGAATCAAACAGAAATGTTATTACTCTTACTGCATGTCTACACACTGGTACACTGTACAGGACTAACATAACACTGGAAATGTCCAAAACACAACACAGGAAATTAACATTACAGCAGTGGCAGTGATTCAGACGATCAAAAGCTACTGAGTGCATTTCTTCCCAGTCCTGGCAGAGGGATTAAGATAGTCAGGATTAGAGGTTTGTAAATCAAGCTTGTATCTAAATCATTGTTGTATACGAGCACTAACACATTCTACACAATTGGGGAGAATTTTTGGTAGGTGTCTGCAGTGAGGAACATCACACACTTCTTCCAAGGGAAAATTGTAGCAGAAAAATAGTTTCATGCATATTTTACTGTATAAATAAACATTTATTCTGTTTTGTTACTGTAAGAGGCCACGCTACACCTCCAGCAGCCAGCAGAGGGCAGCAGTGGAGCACAGTGAGAGCAGCCATTCAGGAGAACTCAGTTACCCAGAATTCTCCAGGCTGATTAACCTGGATTAACTGCACCTGCCAGGTAGGATACTTAAGGCCAGCCTTTGACGCAGCCCTTTGTCACACCTTTGTAGAGGAGTAACTGGTATTGTATGTCAGAGCTTTATCTGAGGTAAGGGTAAAAGAGTAAAAGGAAAGGAGGAAAGATGTGACTAGAGAGAGTGCACCAATCACACCCCAAACCCTTCCCTTACCCTTTATTTCACCAATATATAAACCCTGCTTGTCCAGTTATTTATAAGCAAGCAGGGGTTTTCACTCTGCAATTGGGTCCACACTGAACCGTCCTGTAACAGTTACCATATCATTTGTGTATGAGATTTTAAAACTCGGGTCTCTTGTAAAGAACAGTTGGCTGTTAGATGTCATAAGCTTGTGTTACGAAGGCAACTGAAGTGATATTCAGTGAGAAAACTCTCTCTGGACTCAACTAAAGCTCGACATGCTCCACCCCCAACTCAGCTCCTGCTCCTCTGCACTTACATTTATCATGTCAGCAGTAACACAAATGAATTCAGTAACATAGTTTCATACTGACAGTTACTGACAAAGTGTCACGAGTCCCTTTTGGACCCCTTCCTTAGACAGTGTGTGCTATAGCGGCCATTACACACAATGTGCTTTTTATGTGCTTTTGCTTTGCTGTGCAGATTACACACATGGATTATAACTAGAAGCACAAAAATATTGCATTCAAACCTTATTGTGCAATCTAGGCCCTTTTTATTCCTTGTTCACCATTAGGCATGCACACTGTAAATCAGCAGCAGAAAAAAGAAAACATTTACCATACATTATTTCTTTCTATGCAATTTTGGGGAAAGAAAAAAAAAACAGCCAGATCCCTAAATATCTGGACATTGACCAAGTTGTGTGATGCTGTGAGTAAAATTTCTCTGGGTGTCTTCAGCAACATGGACAGTTGAAGACTGGAAAAAGATCAGGTGATTTTTTTTTTTAAATCTTCAGCTGTCCTGTGTCGGTGAGTCTGTGCCCATGATAGCCTCAGATTGCTGTTGTTGGCTGAGAGGAGTGGAACCTGATGTGGTCTTCTGCTGTTGTAGCTCATTGTGACGGCGGGCCGACAGCCCGCGCATGTAAAATATAAAACGCTCCTCGCGCGACTGACGGTGTGATATGTGAGGAGGGTTTATTGAGATTTGTCCAGTAGGGGGCGGTAATGCATTGTGTATGGTTTTAGATTAAATTATACTCATCAATACAGAGTAACGAAATGCAGTTTAGCATCTAATCAGAAGTGCAAAAAGCAGCAAGTGCAGTATGTACAGTATAAACAGTGTGTATAAACAGTAGTAAATAAACGGAATGTACAATATAAACAGTATGTATAAACTGTAGTAAATAAACGGAATGTACAATATAAACAGTATGTATAAACAGTAGTAAATAAACGGAATGTACAATATAAACAGTATGTATAAACAGTAGTAAATAAACAGAATGTACAGTTAAGAGCAGACAAGCAGACAAGGGCAGTGAGAGATAAGTGGAATTAAATCAAGATAGTGCAAGAATATACAGATGTAATATGTACAATATACAGATGTGCTATACTAATACTAATATGCAGATGTAGTATGAACTAATATACATATGTGCTATACTAATCTACAGATGTGCTATACTAATATACAGATGGGCAATTGAAAGATCTGGTAAGAACAATATGTACAAGTACAGAGATGAGGTAAGAACAATATATACAGATATGTATATACATTTAGATATAGTTATATACAGTTCAGTGGGGGACAGAGTTCAGTAGGGAGACAGCTGTAGGGAAAAAGCTGTTCCTAAACCAGCTGGTTTTGGTCTTGAGGCTCCTGTAATGCCTCCTGGAGGGGAGGAGCTGGAAAAGACTGTGGGCAGGATGGGAGGAGTCCTTAAGAATGTTGCGTGCCCGGCGTAGACAGCGTTTCTTCTGGACCACCTCAATAGCAGGTAGTGGAGTCTTTGTGATGCGTTGGGCGGTTTTCACCACCCTCTGCAGTGCCTTCCGGTCTGCGACAGAGCAATTCCCATACCAGACTGTGATACAGTTGGTAAGGATGCTCTCAATCGCACAGCGGTAAAAGTTGCTCAGGATGTCAGCGGAGAGGCGGTTTTTCTTTAGTTTGGATAGTCATAAAAGGCTGTGAAAAGAGCAGTGCGTTGCGCACCATTGTCCTGTACTGTCTGCCTGCTGAGATGGGTCCTCAATAAAGTGACCACAAAGAATTATGGTTTCCCTTCTGTGAGTTTCTGCACTACGATATTACATATAGCAACGAGGATAAAAGAAGATAAATAAGTATGAATAACGAAGCAGCTATTTTCTAGAAGCAAGTAAAAAGCAGGACGCCGACGCCGGTAAGCTCAGATGATTGAGATTAATGACTGCCGCGGGTGGTGACTGATTGAAAGGAATGATGGCGGGAATGGTCGGATCTGTAGCACCTTTTGATAGTGGATCACAATCATGGGAAGAGTATTGTGAAATACTGAATCATTTCTTCGTGGCAAATGATGTAGAAACTCCAGAGAAGAAACGAGCCATATTGTTGAGTTGTGTTGGAGCACAGATATACACATTTTTGAGGAATTTGTTGAGTCCAGAGAAACCAGGTGTAAAGAGTTTTGAAGAATTGGTGAGTTTATTGAAAAACCACTTTAATCCGAAGCCAAGTGAAATAGTTCAGAGGTGGAAATTTAATTCAAGAAATAGATGCCCTGATGAAAGCATAGTGGAGTATGTGGCTGAATTAAGGAAACTTGCACAAGATTGCAATTTTGGAGACACACTGACAGTGATGCTGAGAGACCGATTAGTGTGTGGAGTCAATGATGACAGCATACAACGGAGATTACTGGCTTAGGATGGATTAACTTTTGAAACGGCACTGAACAATGCTCAGGCTATTGAAACTGCTAATAAGGATATGGCAGATTTGAACAGAGAGAAAGGAAATCGTATGAATACTACTGTTTTTAAGATGGACACTGAAGAAAGAAGTAAGTTGACTGGTGAAGGAATGTGTTGTCGATGTGGTGGAACTAATCATGGCCCGAAAGAGTGTAAGTCAAGTCAAAGACAAAGTCAACTTTATTGTCAATTCTGCTATATGTACAGGACACACAGAGGATTGAAATTTCGTTTCCCCCAGACCCATGGTGTGAGAAACCAACATAACAAGACAAGTAATAAAAAAATAAAATAAAATAAAATAAAATACAATATGTACACTATATACATTCACGGCACATGTGAGTGGGAAGATATTTACATTTTAGTGCAAAACAAGAGAGAGCAGCATTTGTGGAAGTGGACCTGGTTACATTGTAGTGCAACAGAGAGAGCAGCAGTAGTAAAAGTGGCTTGTGCATTTGTGTGATTTGGGGTGTGTGTGTGTGCAGTTACACAACAGAGAGAGCAGCAGTAGTAAAAGTGGCTTGTGCATTTGTGTGATTTGGTGTGTGTGTGTGTGTGTGTGTGTGTGTGTGCAGTTACAGTTCGGTGACTCTTAAGGCAGAGGGCAGAGAGGGGAGAGAGTTCAGCTTCCTGACAGCCTGGTGGCTGAAGCTGTTCTTCAGTCTTGTGGTTCGGGCCTGGAGGCTGCGAAATCTCCTCCCCGATGGCAGAAGACTAAAGAGGCCTTGTAAGGGAGCTGAGTGCTTTCCGGGTTAACTGGGTGTTGTAAATGTCTGTGAGGGAAGGTAATGTGGCACTGATGATTTTTCCTGCTGCGTTCATTATGCATTGCAGTGTCTTCTGGTTTTGAGCAGTGCTGTTCCCAAACCACACAGTGATGCAGCTGGTCAGGATACTTTCAATGGTGCCACGGTAGAATGAGTACATGATGGGTGTCTGGACTCTGGCTCTTCTCAGTTTGTGGAGGAAATAGAGGTGGTGTTGTGCTTTCTTGGCCAGAGATGCAGTGTTGGTCATCCAGGAGAGGTCCTCTGTTATGCGCACACCCAGAAATTTGGTGCTGCTCACCCTCTCCACAGCAGCACTGTTGATGATCAGAGGAGGGTGCTGGGTGTGTGCTCTCCGAAAGTCGACAACAATCTCCTTTGTCTTCTCTATGTTTAGAGAAAGATTGTTGTTGGTGCACCATATGGCCAGTTGCTGCACCTCATTCCTGTAGTTTGTCTCATCATTGTTGCTGATGAGACCTACCACTGTTGTATCGTCTGCAAACTTTATGAAGAGGTTGGTGCTATACATTGGTGTGCAGTCATGGGTTAGCAAGGTGAAGAGCTGGGGGCTGAGAATACATCCTTGTGGTGCCCCTGTGTTCAATGTAATGGTGCTGGATGCGTTGTTGCCAACCCGAACTGCCTGTGGTCTTCCGGTGAGAAAGTCCAGCAGCCAATTGCACAGGGAGGTGTTGATGCCAAGCCGGTCCAGTTTCTGTATTAATTGCTGTGGGATGATGGTGTTAAATACAGAACTGAAATCCAGAAACAGCATTCTCACATAAGCGTCTTTTGTTTCCAAGTGAGAGAGAGCTGAGTGGAGAGCAGTGGAGATTGCATAATCGGTGGACCGGTTGGCCTGATATGCGAACTGGAAGGGGTCAAGAGAAGGGAGGATTGATGGCTTTGATGTGTTTCATGACTATCCGCTCAAAGCACTTCATGACAATGGGGGTCAGAGCAACAGGAGGGTAGTCATTAAAGCTGGATGGTGATGGTTTCTTAGGGACTGGTATAATTGTGGTAGTTTTGAAGCATGTGTGGACAACAGCCTGGCTCAGAGAGATGTTGAAGATGTCTGTGAGGACATCTTTGAGCTCTTCTGCACAGTCCTTCAGCACCTGACCCGGTATGTTGTCTGGACTAGCTGCTTTCCGGGCATTGATCTTAGAGAAGGATCTCTTCATGCTGGCTGGAGAAATACACAGAACCTGGTCGTCAAGAGAAGGTGGAGTCTTTTGTGCAGGCATGGTGTTGTGTGCTTCGAAACGTGCAAAGAAATTATTGAGTTCATTTAGCAGAGAGATGTCATTATCGCAGGTCTGTGGTGGGGGTTTGTAGTCAGTGATGGTTTGGATTCCCTGCCACAGGCTCCTTGTGTCTCTGCTGTCTTTAAGATGGGTTATCCTCCTGGCGTATTGTCTTTTGGCCTTTTTGATGCCACAGGACAGGTTGGCCCTAGCTGTTCTCAGGTCGTCGTCATCGCCGGCCCTAAAGGCAGCATTTCGTGCGTTCAGCAGGTTATGGACCTCTCCTGTCAGCCATGGCTTCTGATTTGCACGGGCGGTGATGGTCCTGGTTACAGTTACATCATCAATGCATTTGGTGATGTAGGCAGTGACTGTCTCAGTATATTCCTGAATGTCAGTGTGCTGGTTGTAGGTGGCTGCCTGTTTAAACAGGTCCCAGTCTGTGGTGGCAAAACAGTCCTGAAGTGATGAGGAGGCACCTTCTGGCCATACACGAACCTGTCTTTGAGCTGGTTTGGTGACTTTCACCCTTGGTCTGTATGCTGGCAGTAGCATAAAAGTAGTGTGGTCAGAAAGGCCTAGGGGGGGAAGGGGGGAAGCTTTGTTTGCTCCTCTGTGGGTTGTGTAAACCGCATCTAAAATATTGTTTCCCCGTGTTGGAAAATCAATGTGCTGATATAATTTTGGTAGCACTGATCTAGGGTCTGCATGGTTAAAATCTCCAGCCAGGATGAGAAATCCATCCGGATGTGTTGTCTGTTGCACACTGATGGCATGGTACAGTGTGCTGAGTGCCTCATTCCTATCGTTGTTGTTAGGGCTGGGTGGAATGTAAACAGCGACCAGCAAAATCACTGTGAACTCCCTCGGAATGTAAAAAGGTCGGCACTTGACGATTATAAACTCCACAAGGGGAGAGCAGTGTCTGCAAACTACCACAGTATCACGACACCAAGCATCATTGATGTAAATGCAGACCCCGCCACCGCGGGTCTTACCGCTCTCGGCCGCTCAGTCTGCTCGGTAGCATGTTAGCTGATCCAGCTGAATAGCGGAGTCAGGAATATTGTCGTTGAGCCACGTTTCCGTAAATATAAGGACACGACAATCTTTGACAGTTCGTTGAGCAGTTCTCAGTAGCCGTATGTGGTCCATTTTATTGTCGAGAGAGCGTACATTGGCGAGCAGGATGGTTGGAATAGCCGGCTTGTGTGGGCTAGCCGCTAGCCTAGCTCGGATGCCTCCGCGCTTTCCCCTCTTCTGCTTCCTCTCATGCCGCGTGCGGCGTCTCCTCAGCGGAGGCAGTGCAGAAGTCGAGGTCGGTGATGTAGTAGTCCGGCGGAGTAATCCCAAGCTCCGAAGCTCTTCAGCGTGTGTGGAGTTTAACTCGCAAATAAAAGTTCTGTTTATCTCTAACAGAAACGAGCCGATCGTAAATGTGCCTAGAGACAGACAAACGCGACGAACACTTACTGAAACACAATGACTTACACAAAGGTAAACATGTAAACACCATATTTTCGGGACTCAGAAGAGCCATTGCGTCTGCATGCGCCGCCGCATTCAAGTACGAAAGTAAGTTTGCCAACGAAAAATGTTTCAAGTGTGGTAAAATAGGACATGTGAAAAGAATATGTAGAATGAAACCACAGGAAACTGCTATTAACAAAGGCAGAAAAACTGGAAAATGGATGAGAGGAAAGCAGTCAAAGAGGGCAAATTATCTTCAAGAGGAAGAGGAAGATCAGTCTGAAGAAATGTTCACTATGTATACTATGCAAACAGCCCAATCTCAGGTGCCTCCACTTTACTGGTAAATGAGTGCCCTGTGAAATTTTAAATTGACACTGGATGTAGTGTAACTGTGTCATCACAGGTGGAATATGGTAAACTTCAAGGTAAGAAAAAACTGCCTGAATTGAACCCAAGCCCTCTCAGTTTGAAGACATATACAGGCCAATCAGTGAATGTTCTTGGAACCAGCAAAGTTCAAGTTAAGCACAACGGAGTAGTTAAAGATTTCTCAGTTGTAGTGGTGGCAGGATCTGGTCCTAATTTGTTGGGAAGATCATGGCTCGCAGAGCTGGATTTGGGCTGGGAAAAGGTGAATAAAATTCATACAAGCTCAGAGATGTTGCAGGATATTTTAAAAAAACACGAAATGGTTTTTAAGGAAGAGCTTGGAACATTAAAAGGAGCCACAGCAAAAATTCAAGTAGCCAGTGGTTCGAAGCCTCACTTTTTTAAGCCACGGTCTTTACCTTTTGCTATGAGAGAAAAGGTTGAAGCTGAAATTGATCGTTTGATTAAAGAACAAATCATTGAACCTGTGAAATTTTCAGAGTGGGCAGCCCCTGTCATGCCTATGTTGAAGCCAGATGGATCCGTGAGACTCTGTGGAGACTATAGAGTGACTGTGAACCGGGAATCATCATTGGAGCAGTATCCCATTCCCCGAATGGAGGACATGTTTGCAGTGCTATCTGGAGGTGAGAAATACACCAAATTAGCTATGAGTCATGCATATCAACAGATTTTGTTGGATGAAACATCTAAGCAGTATGTAACTGTGAAACTCACAAAGGTCTGTTTACGTATACAAGATTACCGTTTGGGATGAGCACAGTCCAGCAATTTTCCAGAAAACTATAGAAGGAATCCTGAAAGACATTCCAAAAGTAACCGTGTATCTAGATGACATTCTGTTGACAGGAAGGAATGATCAGGAACATCTGAAGACACTGGATCAAGTGTTGCAGCGACTGGAGGAGTATGGATTAAGGTTGAAAAGAGGAAAATGTAAGTTTATGGAAAAGGAAGTTGTTTTTTTGGGACATAATGTTGATGCCAAAGGCATTTATCCTATTTCAGAGAAGGTTCAGGTGTTAGCACATCGTATGGCAGATGGAACTGAAAGACCTATAGAGTTTGTATCTAGAACACTTACAGCTGCAGAGAAGAATTATTCCCAACTAGAGAAAGAAGGATTAGCTGTTGTGTTTGGAGTCAAGAAATTCCATAAATACGTGTACGGCCGTAAATTTGTAATCTGTACTGACCGCAAACCTCTACTCAGTTTACTGAATGAACTGAAGGCTGTACCTCAAATGGCATCTCAACGAATTATGAGATGGGCCGTGATGTTAGGGGCATATGAGTATGTTATATCTTACAGAGCTGGCAAAGATCATGGAAATGCTGATGCCCTCAGTCGTCTTCCAGTTCAACAATACTGTGAGGAAGAACCAGAGGAAGAGCAGGTATTGATGCTGGATAGCCTCGCATTAACGACCGCCGAGCAAATTAAGCACTGGACTAATAAAGACCCTGTCTTGTCAAGAGTGCGTGAGTATGTGCTTAAAGGCTGGCCTGACCACAGTGATACCCATGAATTTGTACCGTATAAACAGAGACAGCAAGAGCTCAGCGTTCAAGACGGATGTGTGCTGTGGGGAGCTCGTGTTGTTATTCCTGAACAAGGCCATGCAAATTTGTTGGAACAGTTACATCAGTCCCACCCAGGCATGTCTAAGATCAAAGGACTAGCTAGGAGTTACTTATGGTGGCCGAATCTGGACGCCGACATTGAAACACGAGTTAGAGATTGCACTGTCTGTCAAGAACATAGAAAAGCCCCTGCAAGTGCACCACTACATCCATGGGAGTGGCCTCGACAACCGTGGAGGAGAGTTCACATGGATTATGCAGGTCCATTCATGGGCAAATTGTTTTTAATTCTAGTGGATGCTCATTCTAAGTGGATTGATGCTTATCCCGTAAATTCAGCAACCACAGCTGCTACTCTGGAGTGTTTGCGGAAAAGTTTCAGTGTACATGGCATTCCTGAAATGATGGTGTCTGATAATGCCCAATGTTTCGTGAATGACTCGACTAAAGAATTCATGTTTAAGAATGGAATAACCCATGTTACTTCTGCACCATGTCACCCTTCATCCAACGAGTTGGCAGAGCGAGCAGTTCAAATTTTTAAAGATCTCATGAAAAAGAGCTCTGGGAAAACGCTCGAGACTAAGTTAAATAGAGCAATGTTCAATTATCGGATTACACCCCAGTCTACAACGGGATTGTCTCCTGCGGAAATGCTGATGGGAAGGAAATTGCGCTGCACTTTGGACAAAATACATCCTTATTTCCCTAGCAAAATGGAAATGAAACAAGAATTTCAGAAAAAGTGTCATGATCAACATGTGAAACCCCGATATTTCCAAGTTGGAGATCTTGTGTATACCAGAAATTTTGGGTTTGGACCAAAATGGGTACCAGGAGTAATTCAGGACATTACAGGACCTGTGTCCTACACAGTAACTCTGTACCTACTGGTGGGCTTCGTCGTTCAGTAAGGGAGCGAAAGCTACCAGCCCACTTGAAAGACTTTTGCTTTAAAAAAAAAAAAACAAAAAAAAAACACATGCACACACCCAGTTGTAACATTATGTAATTGTTATTTGTATTTTACTTGGTTGAAAATTGTTCTCCATCTCAAGTGGTGCTTCTAGAGTATTTTGACGAAGAAATGTTCAGACTTAAGTGAGGGGAAATATGATATGTGCGGAGGGGTTATTGAGATTTGTCCACCAGGGGGCGGTAATGCATTGTGTATGGTTTGGGTAGTTATAAAAGGCTGTGAAGAAGAGCAGTGCGTGTGCACCATTGTCCTGTACTGTCTGCCTGCTGAGATGGGTCCTCAAAAAAGTGACCACAAAGAATTATGGTTTCCCTTCTGTGAGTTTCTGCACTACGATATTACAGACGGCGTGCTGCTGAAAAGTCAGCGTCCTTTCAGCACCGCGTTTGTGTTGGACAGCCGGAGTGCGCGTGGCTGTGGGGCGGAGCGACCTAACTCAGCACGGCTGGCGGCCAATGAGTGGCGCGGCTCCTCTTCACCCTCCCGGAGAAGACGAGGAGCTATAAAAGGAGCTCGCGGCCACTATAGCAGAGGAGAGGAAAGTGAAAAGCATTGCTTTTTTATTATCTGTGTTTGTGTGTTTTCTAGATATAGACGTAAGTGAGGAAGACGATCCCTCCGCTGCTTAAACCGGCCTGTTGTATCCTCATAGTTTTACCGCCGCACTGCAAGCTCGCCGCGCCAAGCCTCCCTTCCCCCACTCTCCTCCTGCACCATAAGTTTCACTTTCACTTTTAAGGATAATAAAGAACATGACTCGCCCCCCGCACTTAGTGCTTCTGTGTGTGTGTGTGTGTGTGTGTGTGTGCAGCCTTCTACGGTCCCGCAGTGTCACACCCATCCACATAAGGTTCGATATTTTGTGCTTGTTGAGATGCTTTTCTGCTCACCACAGTTGTAAAGAGTGCTTATTTGAGTTACTAGATCCTTCATAGCAGCTCGAACCAATCTGGCCATTTTCCTCTGACCTCTTATCAACAGAACTGCTGCTTACTCAGTGGTTTTTGTTTTTCTCACCATTCTGTGTAAACTCTAGAGACTGTTGTGTGTGAAATTCCCAGGAGATCAGCAGTTTCTGAAATACTCAAACCAGCCCTTCTGGTACCAATATCCATGCCATGATCAAAGTCACAGAGATCCCACTTTTTCTTCATTCTGCTGTTTGATGTGAACATTAACTGAAGCTCTTGACCTGTAGCTGCATGATTCTTTTGCATTGTGCTGCTGCCACATGATTGGCTGATTAGATACCTGCATGAATGTGCAGTTTTACAGGTGTTCCTAATAAAATAGAGAGTGAGTGTATATAGCTGTTTCACCTCCAGATAAGTGAGATAACTCATACATTAAAATATTATAAAGTAAACCATTTTCATCGAGCCCAGAACATGCCCTGATTGATGCCAACACTAGCTATAACTAGTTTATCGCTACTGTGTTCATTAGCAAATGCAACTTAAACACACTAGCTAGCTAGCTAAGGGTGGAAAATGTAGCGAGCTATTAACTGCTTACCTTAATCTGGAATATAGCATTAATAGACAGTTCAGATTCACAGTCACTCATGCATTTCAGCACCTACACAATGTTCATAGTGACAACAGGAACACTACTGTTCATTACAGGATATGATGACACATGCAAAAAGTCTCTGTAACTACCTGCAATTAATTATGTAAATAAAATGAACATTAGCATTTAATATGAAGAATACATTAATTTTCATCTCTCACATCACACAAGGACAAATTTTAATTTCATTAAATCACTGTATGTTTAACAAAACTCTGTTAAAAATAATCTCCATAGCACACTGCATTTTTAACTTTATAATGGGAAAAGCCTCTGGTTATGGAGTTAGATGTCATTTTAAAAGAAAAATTGAATGAGAGAATTCAAAGTACAGGTGTGTACAGACTGTTCTCAATGTACATGAGCAATTCAATGCAATTCAATTTTATTTGTATAGCGCTTTTAACAATGGACATTGTCACAAAGCAGCTTTACAGAAATAAATAGATTCACAAAAATATATTGTAAATATTTGAATTTATGAATTCACACTGTGAATTTATCCCTAATGAGCAAGCCAGTGGTGACGGTGGCAAGGAAAAACTCCCCGAGATGATATGAGGAAGAAACCTTGAGAGGAACCAGGCTCAAAAGGGAACCCATCCTCATGTGGGTGCAACGGATAGCGAGATTATAAATAAATCCCTTCTATTGTTATGTACTATATGGACAAATAGTGCAATTGTGCAACCAATAAATTCATCACAGTTTTCGCAAGAAGTCCAGCTGGTTAAAATCTATCCACTGTCCACTGATGGAGTCCTGAGTACGAAGCTGCTCGTGGCAACCGCAGCCCCAAAGCCACTACAGCAATCGCAGTTCCAAGCCATTACAGTACAGCTCCCCGTATGTGATCCCCATGCCATCTCCACAGCCCCCAGGTGGCACCATCCCCAGCAATCCAAAAGGTTCTTCAGGCCGTCCATATGGGGCCCCAGCAGCAGCAGCGAGCGAACTCAACCGATGAGAACTCCAACCAGAAGTAGGGCATCAGGATGGGTCAGGCAGCGAGGAGGAGCAGAAGGGGTCAGGATCACTGGCATCTCTGGCATCTCAGAAGTAGCATGTGTAGCTCGACAGAGAGTGAGGGAGAGAGAGATATGGAGAGAAAGAAAGAGATTGTTAGGTGAGCTTTTGTCCTCTAATGGTTAAGCACAATGTACTTTGCATGCAGAGTGCAAGCAGGGACTCCGGCAAGACTAGCTATGACAGCATAACTAAAAGGGAGAGCCAGAAGCTACCTGAGTGAACGTATGGGGGGGGGGGGGGGGGGGGGGTGGGCGACAGCATCCAAACATCCCAGTTCACCACAACACTCTATGCCTGTGAAACCCTCCAGACCTGCCCCTGTACCTAAGAAAAAACTATTCACAAAAGGCTTGACTAAACAAATATGTTTTCAGCCTAGACTTAAACACTGAGACTGTGTCTGAGCCCTGAACACTAAGTGGAAGGCAGTTCCATAACTGTGGGGCTTTGTAAGAGAAATAAACAGCTGAACGGTGATAAGATATATTTTAATCAGTTCTGTTTAAATCTATAACAATGTGGATAAGGTCAGGATTAAAATTATCCTGCAGTTACCACTAGAGGGAGTCAAAGGCATTTTAGTTTCACTTTTCAATCACTGGCCACCACATGTTGAGTTACTGCAGCCTTCCTGTCAGCTCCAACCAGTCTGGCCATTCTCCTCTGACCTCTCTCATCAACAAGCTGTTTCTTTCTGTCTTTTTGTTTGTGTAATCTATATAGACTGTTGTGTGTGAAAATCTCAGGAGATTTCTGAAATACAATTAACTGCATGAGTTTATGAATTGTGCCCCTGCCACATGATTGGCTGATCGGATAATTGCATGAATGAGCAGGTGTACGGGTGTTACTAATAAAGTGGACAATGAGAATATAATGTACATTTAGATATTTTGCCTATTTGCAGCCCTGTTACTCAGTGTGTTATTCTTTAATACAAATGATTTTAATCCTAGTAAAGTGAAACATTATAGATTTTACAGTGCGAGTCTTAAAACATTTTTAATGTAAAAAAAAAGGGAACAGGAGCAACCACATCTGTGTCAACTAAAATGTAGAAGTGACACATACATTCTCTCTCTCTCTCTCTCTCTCTCTCTCTCTCTCTGTGACACAGCAAGCTTCTGTGCCTGTGACCACTAAAATAGAAGCATGCATTCACCCCATGCCACAATCCCCCCCTTAAAAGAGAACACAGGAAGTGGTAAGGCTTTAACACACACCTCTGCTCTGTCAGTCAGTCAGTCATTAGAGAGACAGGATGGAGCTCAGTCCACTCCCTGTGATGTTCTGTGAGTAAATGTTCTCTTTGTGTCTTCATTAGAGTGAGTGGATACACCTCAGGTGGATCAGTGTATCCATATCTGTTATGAGAAGGGTTTAGTGTGATGTGTAACTACTCTCAGTAGCTATGATAGTTCAACAGGTAAGAGTACAAGTAGAGCAAGTTTAAAACACAGGGTTTAAATAATCTAATGAGTGTAAACGAGTCTTTATTGTTGGAATCTGTACCTGATCTTCTGTGTCCTGCTGTCATCTGCTGCTCAGTGACAACCTCTCATGATCATTTGATCTGCTAAAAGAAAATGACTGGATGGTGTTTGTACTTTCACCAGTGGAAGTCATGGTTGTGACTAACTGAAATGTCTTTAGCTGCTGTGGTGAGACTCTGGTGGTCTTTCTTGTGAACAGAAAGGTTTTAACAAAACCATGTTAGCTCTAAATAGACTTACTGAATAAATGTCTTATAACCTACATTTCCATTTTTGTTACTATTATGGTTTGTACAGGGAAACATCTCAGTACTGCAAGTTCACTCTCATACACACTAATACCAAACTAATGCACAGTGCTTTTTAAAAAAATAATCCCTAATCATTATTTACCGATCTGTGTTAAAAAAATAAGAGCAATAACTGTGCAGAAACAAACACTTCTCATTAGTCCTGTACACACACAGAGCAGTGACAGTGTTAGAGGCCTGAGAACAGAGACCAGGTCGCGGATGTGGTTTATTTTCTATTTTAATGTTGTGGTGCAAATTCAGCAGTGAAGAAGGGGAGGAGGTGTGAAGGTGGACGTGTGAAAGCAGTAACTAACACTTACCTTTTTACCTGTTGATATGGTGGACAAATTTAACTCCACTGACACTCACTGGGCTCTTTTAAAGCCAAAAGTTGACCAAGCTGAAAATCACCATTTGAAGCCAGAGTCTCCACAGCAGGGCCAGTTGGAGACAAAATAATTATTCAGAGTGATAAGATTTCTGAACATACCCTCACTGGCCACTTTATTAGGAACACTATACTACTATTACTGGATCACTCTTCTATTACTATTACTGGGTATATTATTACTATAATATCCCATGGGGAGTGGTCAAAAACACCATATTTAGAGACATTTAGAGTAAATGAGGATGATAAAAGATTTTGGAGCTCTATTTCAGGTTTAAAATCACATCTCAGGAGCTGCTACAGAGCTCATTATGTTTTAATCCCAGGATCACAGACTTCATTTATTATCGATACATTTAATCAAATGTTTAACTCTGTGGCTTCAGATCACACAATCTAGAACAGAGCCGATTTGTTGTGCATATTGAGGTGGTAAGAGGTGCTCTCATACTATCTTCTGGGAAAGTTGTGCTTTTTAAAAAAGTCTCTGTTTTTGTTGTAATTGTTAAAACCCTTAAGTCTCTGTCTACACAATTTACACTTGTTTGTAACACTAAAGATTCCACGTGTAATACACTCCCATCTTTTTAATACAAACTTATTGTTTTTACCTTTATTATAAATGCATGTTATAGGGCTTGTGGCTGTGCACACATTAATCATTAGTAGATCACATGACCATAACATGTGTAACATAACATGCGAAAAGTTGCCAGGTTGTCAATCTCTGACAATGGATGTAATGCTAGAAAGTCCTGACATCGAGTTAAGTATAGCAAGGGATCTGTGTCATTGGATGGTCTTCCAAATGTAGGGAATGTTACTTTTAAATGGTCACTTTTGACAAAAGGTGTAGGACAAGGCCTAGTGATCACAATCGATGGTAGGGTTGAAGTAAGTGGAGTTATGGGTGGTAGTATATTTTCCTTTTGTATGTCTGCTGTTACTTTTTCTTGAGCTTTGAAGTGGTTATCCGTTTCAATATGAAGCTCTTTTACACGTGTGCCTAGCTCGTCCATCTGCGTTAGGCACTGCTTAACTTCAGTAGAGAGCTGTTCATGACCTTTTTGAAGGTTCCTTTGCATGGTCCTGATATCGTGTTGGAGTTCCACTTGAAGCTGTTCCACCATGCTCAGAAGCAAGGATATACTCAACTTTTCTAATGGCTTTAATTAAGTGATCTTTCTCCGCTTCATTCTGTCGCCTGGTTGTGGTTAACACAGTGACAGCATGCTGCCGGAGGTCCTCAGTTTTTTCAGCCAGATTAGCCAGTCGCCTTTCATGGTTAGATGAAGTTGTCTTTAACTCCAGGATAAATTTGCTACCATCTCTCTCCTGATGTTTCCTGAGGTTATATAGGTCATCCCACTCTCTTTGTAGTTGAGCTGTAAGATGAGATGCATTTCCTTTCTAGGAGTTGGAAGGGTTCCCAGCAAATCATATTGTGTCAGCTAGTTCAGTGGAGGTGAACCACACCTGGGTCCTCTGAGGGGTGCTACAGGACTGAGTCGGATTGGAGTGGAAGGAGGGGAATCGAGCAAGAGGAAGGAGTCCTGGAAGCTGCTGGGGTCATGGCACAGATGACCAGTCTGGAGTTGATATGTCTGGAGGTCCAATGTCCACTAGAGTCCACTATTAAATTATTTGGGCTCCAGACAGGATCAAACCTTTCAAATATAATGGTCCCAGAATAGCTCAAAGACCACCAGTTACAAAATAATAAAATGAATAAATCGTTTGACTGTCCCCCTTTTAATTAACTAACCCACAGCTTTTACTTGGAAAGAGGCATTCAATAAAGTCATACACATAAGTTTAGATTTGCTATAAATATATTGTCACACATGCTGTACAAATTAATCATTTCAATTCCTCACAATTAGAGCATCTGGATAACAAAAATACACACAAAAAAAGTATATACATATGTGTAAATAAATGAATGCGAATGAGGAAGAAAACTGTCTATTGTGGTGTGCTGTTCACAGATTAAAGAGTTCATCTTTACCGTAATGGCACAGAACACGCGACCAAACAAAAATGTATGTCAACAAAATAAAAGAAGGAAAAAAAGGCAGAAATATAAAGTTACACAGCAAAATTCAACAGAACGACTTCCAGAAACATTCAAAATATAGCAAGCTCTAGGCACATGGAGTGGTGGAAAATTGTATTCGTGAACGAGAGTGTGTGTGAGTAAAGAGCCGTTGACCTGTAATGGCAGGAAGGAAGCTCTGGAAAAGCTTTGAGTTGAGCGTGGTGGTTAGGAGATGATAGCTTAAAGCAAGTACAATACGGCATGCAAAATCCTCGGCACTCCGACAGGCGCTCTGACTCACCTGGAACATACACTTGCCCCCCCTTTTTTTCTTTACCCCCTTTTTTTCTTTACTTTATTACCATACTGTGATTAACTGTTTGCTGCTCCTCCTCCAAACAATGGGGCAGTGTGAATCTTTTCCCAATGGGCATCTATTAGTGCTTATTATAGTTCTCATTTTTGACCAGTAGTTGCAATAATAATAATAATAATAATAATAATAATAATAGAAGTTAAAAAAAGTAAGCAAATCAGTGGGACATCTGATAATATGTGTCAAATTGTAACGCCTCGTCCGAGGCGGGTTGTGTAGGATCCATAAGCAGAGATTAAAGCAGATAAATCCGAAATGACAGGCAAAATCACAATCAGGAAACGAGAGCAAAAGTCCGAAAAAACCAGGAAGTCAATCAGCGAGAAAATATGATCCAAAATCGCAAGGCAAAGGCAAAAATCAGAAAAACAAACGAGGGTCATACACCTGAAGAAAAAACGTAAACAATGCAAAAGAAAACGCTCAGTAATGTCCAGAAAACAATACTTCGCGTCCTCATGTGGTGAACGCGCTGCTTAAATGTCCCTGAAAACCCCGGAAGTGTTTCTCAAGGGTGGAGTCAAAACTCAGGTGAGGGCTCCCTCTGGCGGGCAGGTGCCGGTTGTGACGTTACAGAGCCCCCCCCTCTAGGAACACCTCCTAGTGTTCTACAACGTGGACGGCCCCGTGGTCGCGGAGCGGGCCGATTGGGGTGGAGGCGATGGAAATCCTCTACTAAAGAGGGGTCCAGGATGTCATCCGCATTAACCCAGGAACGTTCCTAAGGTCCGTACCCCTCTCAGTCCACCAGATACTGTAACTGGTTACCATGACGGCGAGAGTTGAGGAGCGAGCTCACCCTGTAGGCTGGGGCCCCGTCAATATCGAGTGGTGGCGGTGGATCATTCTCTGTGGTCGAATTGTCCAGGCGGGGGCGTGCTGGTTTGAGCAGGGACACGTGGAAGGTGGGGGAAATTCGATACGAGGCAGGGAGTTGCAGTTGGTAAGTCACTGGGTTCACTTGGCGGACGATGCGGAAGGGGCCAATGAATCGCAGGCTCAGCTTGCGGCAGGGTAGCCTCATTCTGAGATTTTGTGTGGATAACCAGACCCTTTGGCCCACCTGGAACCTGGGATGTGGCCGTCTGCGACGGTCCGCCTGTATCCTTTGGCGTCGTATGGCTCGTTGTAGGCGGACATGGGCGCTTTCCCAGACTTTCCCGGTTCTCCTGACCAGGGAAACAGAGGAGGTTGATGAGCGAGTTTTGGGCATACTCTGCCCACGGGAGAAACTCACTCCAGCGCTGTTGTTCCCGACTGCAGTAGGAGCGGAGGTACCTGACGATTTCCTGGTTTAAACGCTCGGTCTGTCCATTAGACTGTGGATGGTACCCAGAACTGCGGCTTATGTTGACCCCTAAATGGGTGCAAAAGGCTCTCCAGACTCTGGACGTGAATTGCGGGCCTCGATCGGACACGATATCTTCAGGAAGGCCGTAGGTACGAAAAATGTGGTGAAATACTGTTGTCGCTGTTTCCATGGCTGTGGGTAGGCCTTTGAGAGGGACCAGTCGGCAGGCCTTAGAGAACCTGTCGATGGCAACTAGGATCGTGGTGTATCCTGCAGAACTAGGGAGGTCGGTCACAAAATCTATGGCCATGTGAGACCAGGGACGCCTGGGAATGGGCAGGGGTTCTAACAAACCCATGGGGAGCTGGCGGCTGGTTCGAGACTGCGCACAGGTACTGCAGGTTCCCACGTACTCCTCTATATCTTGTGCCAGTGCGGGCCACCAAAATCGGTTGCTAATCAGGGCTGTGGTGCGCCGGATACCGGGGTGGCCGGAGCTAGGCGCCTCGTGGACCCATTGCATCACTCTCGGTGGTGGGGGTTCGTTGCTCTGGGCGCGCTGGATCTCTTCCATGATGTCCCACCTGATTGGTGCGAGTACTGTGGCGGGTGGTAGTATCGGCTCCGGGCTGCTGGGCGAGTTTATGGGGTCGTGACGCCGGGATAGTGCATCAGCCTTGCCGTTCTTAGTGCCTGGTCGATATGTGACCGAGAACCGGAACCGGGTGAAGAATAGGGCCCATCGAGCCTGTCTAGGGTTCAGTCTCTTAGCGTTGCATAGATATTCCAAGTTCCGGTGCTCCGTCAATACTAAGAACGGGTGGCATGCTCCTTCCAGCCAATGCCGCCATTCTACTAATGCCTCCTTAATGGAAAGGAGCTCCCGATTGCCGACATCATAATTAACTTCGGCTGGAGTTAGTTTACGTGAGAAGTAGGCACACGGATGAACTTTCCCTGGGTTTCCCTGGCGTTGTGATAATACAGCCCCTATCCTGCAGCTGGAGACATCCACCTCAACGATGAAGGGCAGGCTGGGGTCTGGGTGCCTCAAGATCGGTGCTGTAGTAAAACTTGACTTTAGCTGGTTGAAGGCGGATCGGGCCTGGTCATTCCAATGGAGGCGTCGTGGTTTGCCTCGCAGGAGTGACGTCATAGAGTTAGCGATGCTGCTGTAGTTTCTTATGAATCACCGGTAAAAGTTTGCAAACCCCAGGAACCTCTGTAATTCTCTGATCGTGGTAGGTTCGGGCCAGTCCGCGACCGCCTTGACTTTGCCGGCGTCCATCTCTACCCCCTTCTTCGAGATGACATAACCCAGAATGGTGATAGAGTCTCTGTGGAATTCGCATTTTGCGGCCTTGACGTATAACTGATGTTTCAACAGCCGAGTGAGGACTGTTCTAACATGGTGAATGTGTTCGTCATAGGTGGACGAGTAGATAAGAATGTCGTCGATGTAGGCGATGACGTAGTGATGGAGTACATCCCTGAAAATTTCGTTAATGAATGACTGAAATACTGCTGGCGCGTTGGTTAGTCCATATGGCATCACGAGATATTCATAGTGCCCCCTGGTGGTGTGGAACGCCGTCTTCCACTCGTCCCCCTCTTTGATCCTTATTATATTGTACGCGCTGCGCAGGTCCAACTTTGTGAATATCCGAGCCTCCCTGAGCTGTTCCAAGGCTGCTGGTACCAGTGGGAGAGGGTAAGGGTATTGGACCGTTAACGCATTCAGTCCCCTGTAATCGATGCATGGCCGCAGGCCCCCGCCTTTTTTTTCAACGAAGAAGAATCCTGCTGCAGCAGGAGAAGTGGAGGGTCGGATGTAGCCCATGTCTAGGGCTTCTTTGACATATTCCTCCATTGCCTTGGTCTCGGGGAGAGAAAGGGGGTAAACCTTACTCTTAGGGGGTATCGTGTTGGGTAGCAGCTCGATCGCGCAGTCCCATGGGCAGTGGGGGGGGAGCTGTCTGGCTCTCTCTTCACTGAACACCTCTCGAAGATGTTGGTATTCATGAGGTATGGAGATGTTCGTTGGTGTGTCCGGGCTTTCAATGGAGGTCGCGAGACATGGCAGTGACTGGACCCTGCGAAGACAGTGATTTTGGCAGTGGGGTGACCAGCTAACTAATTCCCCCTCCTTCCAGGACACGACGGGGTTATGGAGTTGCAGCCAGGGAAAACCCAGGATGATGGGATTCGAAGGAGTGGGGATGATGTAAAATGCTGTCTCCTCATAGTGAAGTAGGCCAACCTGTAGGGTGAGCGGATGGGTTTGATGGGTGATGAGGCCTCCCCCGATGGGACGATTGTCGACGGCCGTCACTCGCAAGGGTGGTTTGCATGGCAGTGTGGGGAGATGAAGGTCTTCTGCAAGCTGTTGGTCAATCAGGTTGACGGCCGCCCCGGAATCCACTAGCGCTGGAACCACAATGGTACCCTGAGTGTAATGCACCGTCACTTTCAGTGTCATACAGGAAGATATGAAATCGCATCTCACCTTGGAGGTAGACGGTTTCTCGGGACAGTTGCTAACCCGGTGGCCAGCTCCCCCGCAGTAGAAACAGAGGTTTCGGCGTGCCCGACGTTGCCGGCTCGGTGCGTTGACGTAACTCCAAAAGTTGAACAGCCATGTCACGCCCCCCTGCTGGGTATTCAAACACATCACGGATTAGCCCAGAGAAGTAAGCAAAGGAGGTTTTTACCTGGGGGTCGGTGTCCCAGACGGCCGAGGCCCAGTCCAGTGCTCTCCCTGTGAGCAGAGACAGGAGGAAGGCACACTTGGTGTTCTCCTCTCGGTATGCCAGGGGTTGGAAAGCGAAAAAATTTGCGCATTGCCGTAGAAATCCTCGGCAGTGTTCCGCGGAGCCGTCAAATTTTTCTG
Source organism: Pangasianodon hypophthalmus (assembly GCF_027358585.1). Classification (NCBI taxonomy): domain Eukaryota; kingdom Metazoa; phylum Chordata; class Actinopteri; order Siluriformes; family Pangasiidae; genus Pangasianodon; species Pangasianodon hypophthalmus. Next base: position 4,837,465 of record NC_069713.1, read on the forward strand.
GGAGCGCCATCTGCTGGATCCAAAGACGGTGAAGTATTCTGTAACGCCTCGTCCGAGGCGGGTTGTGTAGGATCCATAAGCAGAGATTAAAGCAGATAAATCCGAAACGACAGGCAAAATCACAATCAGGAAACGAGAGCAAAAGTCCGAAAAAACCAGGAAGTCAATCAGCGAAAAAATATGATCCAAAATCGCAAGGCAAAGGCAAAAATCAGAAAAACAAACCATGAAGAAAAACCATAAACAATGCAAAAGAAAACGCTCAGTAATGTCCAGAAAACAATACTTCGCGTCCTCATGTGGTGAACGTGCTGCTTAAATGTTCCTGAAAACCCCGGAAGTGTTTCTCAAGGGTGGAGTCAAAACTCAGGTGAGGGCTCCCTCTGGCGGGCAGGTGCCAGTGGTGACGTTACACAAATAGTGACATACTTTAAACTGTTGGTCACTCAGAAGAGGTAATTAGTGTTTCAGCTGAATTTAAAATGTATGCATTTGTGAATGAGGAATTTATGAAGAGTAATATTTGCTTAACAGCTGATATAAATGGTGGGATCTGCCCCTACAGAAGAGCTGCCACTGTCAATAACTTCTGTAAAAGCCCTGGGAGCATTGCTTCTCTGATTTTTTTTTTTTTTTTTTTTTTTTTTTGCTGGGAAACGGTAGAAAAGTGTAAGTGTTTCCTTGGATGTCTTTCTACTGGATGTCTTTATACTGAAGAAAAAGCGGAAAACCAGAGACATTGCCATAGTAATTACATTATTCCACCTCTGAATGTAAAACTAATTTAATCTGAATAGACTAAAGGTCTGAGCAGCACAGATGGGAGGTTGGGCAGAGTGTCAGTCTGATAGAATAGAAAAGAATGGAATATCTTTATTGTCATTATACATGTACATCCATCCATCGTCTGTACTACTTATCCTACACTTGGGTGCTTATCCCAGGGACTCAGAGCACAAGACAGGATACCAACCCATCGCAGGGCACAATTGCACACATACACTACAGACAATTTGGAAATGCCAATCAGCGTCCAATGCACGTCTTTGGACCAGGGAAGGATACCAGAGCACCTGGCATAAACCCCAGGAGCATGGGGAGAACATGCTTCAAGCTCCACACACACAGGGCAGAGGTGGGAATCGAACCCCCAAGCCCCAGGGGAGCGAGGCAACAGTGCTTACCACTGAGCCAAATTCCTTATTGTATGCAATTAGTATACATTAACCAATCTAGAATGCAGTCATTAACAGTGTTGAAAGATGGTTTATAAATATACTAAAATAAAAAGCGTGTATTTCTGTATGGCAATGCAAACAGGATAAACAGTGATGAAGTATGAAGTGTACAGACTGTTCTCAATGTACATGAGCAGACTGAACAGTGATAATATATATTTTAATCAGTTCTGTTTAAATCTATTACAGTGTGGATAAGGTCAGGATTAAAATTATCCTGCAGTTACCACCAGAGGGAGTCAAAGGCATTTTAGTTACACTTTTCAATCACTGGCCACCATATGTTGAGTTACTGCAGCCTTCCTGTCAGCTCCAACCAGTCTGCCCATTCTCCTCTGACCTCTCTCATCAACAAGCTGTTTCTTTCTGTCTTTTTGTTGTCTTTTCTGTAATCTATATAGACTTAATCTATATATAGACTTAATACAAATGATGTTAATCCTAGTAAAGTGAAACATTATTGGTTTTACAATGTGCATTTTTAAAACAGTATTAATTTGAAAAAAAGTGAACAGGAGCGACCACATCTGTGTCAACTAAAATGTAAAAGTGACATATAGGCACACTCTCTCTCTCTCCCTCCCTCTCTCTCTCTCTCTCTCTCTCTCTCTGTGTGTGTGTGAGAGAACACAGGAAGGGGCAAGGCTTAAACACACACCACTGCTCTGTCAGTCAGTCAGTCAGTCAGTCATTAGAGAGACAGGATGGAGCTGAGTCCACTCCCTGTGATGCTCTGTGAGTAAATGTTCTCTTTGTGTCTTCATTAGAGTGAGTGGTGGGGTATAAAGTTGTTCTGTAAAGTTGTGTGTATTTCTGCATGACTGCTCAGGTGGATCAGTGTATCCATATCTGTTATGAGAAGGGTTTAGTGTGATGTGTAACTACTCTCAGTAACTATGATAGTTCAACAGGGAAGAGTACAAGTAGAGCAAGTTTAAAACACAGGGTTTAAATAATCTAATGAGTGTAAACGAGTCTGTATTGTTGGAATCTGTAGCTGATCTTCTGTGTCCTGCTGTCATCTGCTGCTCACTGACAACCTCTCATGATCATCTGTTCTGATAAAAGAAAATGACTGGATGGTGTTTGTACTTTCACCAGTGGAAGTCATGGTTGTGACTAACTGAAATGTCTTTAGCTGCTGTGGTGAGACTCTGGTGGTCTTTCCTGAGCACAGAAAGGTTTTAACAAAAACACATTAGCATTAACTAGACTTACTGAGAAAATGCCTTATAACCTACATTTCCATTTTTGTTATTATTATTATCTGTGCAGGGAAACATCTCAGTACAGCAAGTTCACTCTAATACACACTAATACCAAACTCATTCACAGCACTTTATTTAAAAAAAAAATCACTAATCATTATTTACCCTTTTTTTTAAAAAAAAAAATAGTAAGAGTAGAAACTGTGCAGAAACAAACACTTCTCATTAGTCCTGTACACACACAGAGCAGTGACAGTGTTAGAGGCCTGAGAGCAGAGGCCAGGTCGCGGATGTGGTTTATTTTCTATTTTAATGTTGTGGTGCAAATTCAGCAGTGAAGAAGGGGAGGAGGTGTGAAGGTGAACGTGTGAAAGCAGTAACTAACACTTAAATTTTTAACTGTTGATGTGGTGGACAAATTTAATCCCACTGACACTCATTGAGCTCTTTTAAAGCCAAAAGTTGACGAAGCTGAAAATCACCATTTGAAGCCAGAGTCTCAACAGCAGGGCCAGTTGGAAACAAAATAATTATTCAGAGTGATAAGATTTCTGAACATATTTTCACTGACCACTTTATTAGGAACACTATACTACTCCTGGAACTCTATACTATTACTATACTATTACGATACCACACACATCCCCCCCACTCCCTTACTAATGTTGGAAACAATCCTTTGAGATTCTGGTCCATGCTCACATGATTGCATCATATAATTGCTGCAGATTTTTTCAGCTGCACATTCATACTGCAAATTTCCCATTCTACCACATCCCAAAGGTGCTCTGTGGGATTCAGATCTGGTTCCTGGGGAGGCCACCGGAGTCCACTGAACTCATCGTCTTATTCATGGGATGAGTTTGAGACGACTTGTGCTTTGTGACATGGTGCGTTGTAATGCTGGAAACTTTAGAGCGCTTTAACTTAATCTGAATAAAACAGATGTGTACAGACTGTTCTCAATCTACACGAGCAGACTGAAAGGTGATAAGATATATTTTAATCAGTTCTGTTCAAGTCTATTACAATGTGTATAAGATGAGGATTAAAAATTATATTTAAGATAGTAAATTGTGTCCATGAAGGGGGAAAAAAAACTTCAAACAATGCTTGGTTGGTATTAAGGGATGCAATGTGCTGGGAAATGTCATTGCATGAAAATCACTCTAACATAAAAATTACATATATCCATCCTCTCTCTCTCTCTCTCTCTCTCTCTCTCTAACAACACAAGAAGTGTCGAGGCTTTAACTCACACCTCTGCTCTGTCAGTCAGTCAGTCATTAGAGAGACAGGATGGAGCTCAGTCCACTCCCTGTGATGCTCTGTGAGTAAATGTTCTCTTTGTGTCTTCATTAGAGTGAGTGGTGGGGTAGAAAGTTGTTCATCCGCAGTCTGAATGTCATGAGTGAGGAGCTTATTGTGTGATTAGGACATTGTGTGTATTTCAGCATGACTGCTCAGGTGGATCAGTGTATCCATATCTGTTATGAGAAGGATTTAGTTTGATGTGTAACTACTCTCAGTAACTATGATAGTTCAACAGGTAAGAGTACAAGTAGAGCAAGTTTAAAACACAGGGTTTAAATAATCTAATGAGTGTAAACGAGTCTGTATTGTTGGAATCTGTAGCTTATCTTCTATGTCCTTCTATGATCTGTGCAAGGAAACATCTCAGTACAGCAAGTTCACTCTAACACACTAATACTAAAACTAATGCCTATGTTTTATTCAACATTACTGATTATATACTTCTTTGTCTTTAAAACCACAGCAGACAATATGAAAAAAAAACACATCTCATTAGCCTTGTGCACACACACAGGGCAGTAACAGTGTTGGAGGCCTGAGAACAGAGACGAGTTGGCTGCTGTAACTTCTCTTTTTTTAATTCAGTGATACGTGTTCAGCAGTGAAGAAAGGGAGGTGTGAAGATGAATGCGTGAGTGAGATGACTCACTCAAAACTAATGACTGTAAATATGGTGGACAAAAATAACTCCACTAATACTTCCTGTGCTGTTAAAAAGCCAAAACTTACATAACCCTTTTATTCATGTATTTACATTAAAGTAAAATTGAAGTGAAAGACTGCACATTAGAGACTACTGAAGACGAAATGTGTCCAGTAGAGAGAGATGGGAGATGTGGCAGGTTGTCTGTCTAATGCGCACTCTTCAGCAGCACAAACTTTTTCTTGAAAATTAGTTACACTTATAATTAGTTGTGCATCATGAAGGAGCATGCAGCACGCTATCTTCCAAAATGAAGTGAATACCTCAGTAGAGGTTAATTATGCAATAAAGCCCCTGCAAATGTTATCCTGTTTACATTATTTTCAATGCTTTTGATATCCAGATATTTTAATATGATAATAACTGAAATGCATGGTTCAAAAAAAAAAGACAGCTGCAGGTTAAACATCTGCATTAATGTACATTTCTGGTTATCTATAATAATGATGGTGGTCAGTGGCAGAAAAGGAAACATGCACATAGAGTATCATTAATGTTGTAGTCCACAATTTCAAGTACTATACAGCTTTACATGGGCATTGAGGACAAAATACACTATATGAATTATTATTCTCAGTTAAAAATTGAAGTTTCATAATTTTGGCTTTTTTCCATCATCTTCAAAACCATTTTATCCTGGTCAGGAGCCGCAGTGGCAGCCTATGACAGGAATACTGTCCACACGGGGCATAATTAATTAGATTGACTTTATAAGGGGGGGATGCAGCTGCAGAGGGCACCGTGGCTTAGTGTTTCCCACTGTTGCCTCACACCTCCAGGTCTGGGGGGTTGAATCCCACCTCCACCCTGTGTGCATGGAGTTTCCCCATGGTTTCCCCCAGGATTTCCTCCAGGTACTCCGCTTTCCTCCCGCAGGCCAAAGACATGAGTTGTAGGCTGATTGGCATTTCTAAATTGTCCGTAGTGTGGGAATGGATGTGCAGTTGCTCCCTGCGATGGGTTGGCACCCTGGGTGTCCCCTGCCTTGTGCCCCAAGTCTGCTGGGATAAGCTCCAGGCTCTCCACAACCCTGTGCAGGATAATTGGTAAGAAAAAGGAATGCATGGAATGCTTGTGCAGCTGGTTGCATTATCTCTAGTAAAACTGTAACAAGAATATAATAGGTGCAAATGGAGGAATATGTACATATTCAGTTTTGCACAGGACCACTACTGATATTCCTCACATGAGAAGAATCTAAAAACGTAGGAGCTGTGCTGTGATCGACTCATAAAATCATTAATCCATCTTCAGTAATCGCTTTATGCTGGTTGTGGTTGCTATGAATCTGGAGTCTATTCTGCAAACACTAAGAATAAGCACACGACAGCCAGGAAAACATCCAGGACATTCAGGAAGAAAATGTGAAACTCCAAACAGAGAAAATACCTTATAACCTACAGTAGTATTTTTCTTACTATTATGGTGTGTGTTGGGAAGCAGCTCAGTGCAGTAAGTTCAGTCTCATACACACTAACACCAAACTATCTAACTGTCTAGGGTTTTTTTTAAACAATAACAAAATCATTATTTACTTATTTGTGTCAAAAATCACAGAAGTAATTATGCACCTAAACAATTCTCATTAGCCTTGGACACTCACCCACACAGGGCAGTGACAGTTTTAGAGGCCTGAGAGCAGAAACAAGTCGGCAGTTGTGGTTTAGCTTCTTTTTTTAAATTCGGTGATGTGTGTTCAGCAGTGAAGAAGGGGAGGAGGTGTGAAGCAATAACTGACTTGTAACTTTTCAACTATAAATTTTGATGGACAAGTATAACCCCACTGACACTTATTGTGTTGTTTTAAAGCCAAAAGTTTACCAAGTTGAAAATATTTGCACATTGTGTGGATTCGTGTTGATGCCAAATTCTGAGCCTACCACCTGCATCATGCAGCAAAAATCAAGATGCATTAAACCAGGTGTCCGAATGGCCAGTTTGGCTGAGCTTGTGCCCACTAGTGGCTCAGATTCCTTTTCACAGGCCCCTTTTCATAATTTTAAAAAGGGCAGAAGAAATGAGAGAGAGATAAGGAGTAGTGAAGTGGGGCCCAGATGATTATTTCACAATTGTTATGTGAAATATTTAGTAGCATGTTCGTTGAACATCTGTGCTTATTTAAATAGCAAGCCAACTAGGTTAGCTAGCTCATTTTAGCTGCTGTGTATGCTCATGCTAATAATAGAAGGTACTGTTAATTGTTTCAAGTCTCTGTTCTTTGAGCCTGTGATGGCGTGAACTGAGAGCACACATGAGGAGTTAATGAGGAAATGGCTTTGCTGCCAAGAATCACACAGAGGATTTGAAACTTTAAAATTTCTAAGAATACATTTTCCCTATTGGGCTTCCCTGTATGTTTGCTTTTTAGACCTACTGCACTATTCTTCCAGAGGGCCCAGAATTCCTAGCTATGACCCCACCTGTATCTGCAGGATTTTATACACTGTGCTACTGTCACTTGATTGGATGACTGGATAATTGCATGAATGAGCAGGTGTTCCTAATAAAGTGTTCTGTGAGTTTCTGTCTTAAATCCCTCTGTAGTAATTATGGTTGATTTGCACACCATGATTGATCTGTCTTCATGATGTACACATGGTCATCACTCTAAAACTTCCATGTGTAACCACACACACACACACACACACACCTCATTTTATTACAGACATGATGATAACCTGTATGTAGGCCATACCTGTTCTAGGAACTCAGTAATCAGCAATGGCTAGTGATACATTTTGGTGGAACAGGATTACATTAATAATGAAATAGCCTCTCATATTTTTTGTTTGAGGCTATTACACTCACGCTCTAGGCTACTATGTAGTGAATTTTTAGAGTAACTGCATAATAGACAGTTGAGAGTTAATAACATAGTCTTCCGCCTACAGTCTAGCAGCTCGTTTTGAGTGGATTTAGACATACCTTTGTTCAACTCTGCTCAAGATAATATCATTAAACGGGACTGACAGTAAATTTATAGCCCAACTACATCTCACAAATGACACAAAATGCCTGAAACTAGCAAAAAAAAAAAAAAAAAAAAGTAAAAGATTTTTTTTTTTTTAAAAATAGGACATTTTTCTCCTTTTTCTCAGACTTTAGGGTAGCAAAAATCTTGCTCCAGTGGGCCTCTATTAGTGCTTGTAGTTCTAATTTTTTACCACTAGGTACAATAATAACTCTATGGAAGCTGAGTGGCTGTGTGGCTGCTTCCCTAAATACCCAGAAGGATCACTTCTCTGACAGAAAATATATTTTATTGTTGTGCATTTTAAACTTGGCCAGTACTTTGTTTCATTTCTTTTTGGTGGATGACCTTAAAAATGATTGAGCACTTCCTGAAGTGTCTTTATAGTGAAGAAAAAATGCAAAACCTCTTTTCCCACAGGATAAAATGCAATCTTTACCAACATCTCAGTTCAGATTTAATTTTATAGCAGGTAAAATATAGTATAATTTTTCTGAATGTGTGTACATGCAGTCCATATAAAATTACTGATATCACTGATTCAAATGGGACTAAAATCTCAAAGAGACTCTAGTAATAATTATATTATAAAACTAATCCAGTCTGAATTGGCCTGAAGTGTGTGCAGTATGGACTGGGAGGTGGAGCAGAGTGTTGGTCTGATGCTCACCCATATGCATCATGCTCTTGCCCATGCTTCTATAATAATGATGGTAATAGAAGGAGGCATGTCCATGGAATTACATTAACACTGCAGGTCATGTTTTGACATCTTTACACTGGCAGTGAGGATAATCTACACCATTTAAATTAAGTTAGAAAACAGTTAAGAATTGAGGTTCAATAATTTTGGATTCATTCATTTATTCATCTGCAGTAAGCACTTCATCCTGTTCAAAGTCACAGTCAGGCGTTGAAGAGATCAGGAGCCTAGGATCATTGACCACAGTGGGCAGAATTAATTAGACTGATTTATAAGGGTGGCACGATGCCATCTGATAGCTCCATGGTATCCAGTTCGATCCTGAGCTTGGATTACTGTCTGTGCAGATTTTGTGATGTTCTCCTCATGTCTCTTTGAGTTTCTTCCTAGCAGATACCACTAGATACCACTTTTCTCTTATCTCCCTTTCTCCTCTCCTCAGCATGTGGGGCATAACACATGAAAAAGTGTTCACTATCCCCACTGTAGGATGTCTAAGGGAATATTTTTATCATCTCCAAAGAGAGATCAATATGACCCCTAAACTGCCACTGTCCTCTTTTGTATGTGTGTGTTCAAGAGAAACAGCAAGTGTTGAAGATTTTTCAGGAAAGAGGAAGGAAGAGCAGATACAAAGTCTGTATGCATGAAAAGAGAAGTTAAAGATCTTAGATAAATTAATTCTCTCCTTCTTTCCTAGTAGTGTGATCTGACAGCAAGAAAACACAGCAAGTGTGGAGACTTTAACACACACCAAACCTCACTCCGTCAGTCAGTCATTAGAGAGACAGGATGGAGCTCAGTCCACTCCCTGTGATGCTCTGTGAGTAAATGTCCTCTTTGTGTCTTCATTAGAGTGAGTGGTGGGGTATAAAGTTGTTCATCTGCAGTCTGAATGTCCTGAGTGATGAGCTTATTGTGTGACATGTGCTGAATGTTACAGTGTGACAGTCTGTTGGTTTTATGTCCCAGTGCTAAGATGATCACACTTTAATAATAATATTTGCTACATGTTTGGTGACTTTGTGCAGTAAAGCAAAATAAAGACATTAATGAGCAGAATAGTGACTTTTGTGTTTCTTACAGGTGGTAGTTTAGATTTCCTGAATAAGAATGAATCTTGTGAGTTTGGTGTGTCTACAGTGTGCTGTTTCTATGAATAGACTGAATCATTTTCATATTTACATCATGTTCTCTGTTTCTGTTCCCTTTTTAGTGTTGGTTTCACTTACACCAGTGGCCCATGCTCAAGGTGATTTATATATAGTTTATTCCTTATACTGTGTAATTTTATTTTTATTTGTACTGGGGCTAAGAAAGTTTGTGTAGAATTTGTTACTCATTTTTTATTACCATTCACTTTGTGCTTTTGGTAAATTTACAATAATTATTTTCAGTTAAGATAAAGAGTGCTAATAAAATATCAAAAGAATGACCAACAAAACTTACTATGTGAATACATAATTTTACATGAGTTTCACTGTGGTTCTTTAGTTAGACATAAATAAACCCTCTACTTTAGAGAAGCATCAATACTGGTACTAGTATTTGTTATTGGTCCATTACAATGCTCGTTTACTCATTCTCATAAAAATGCTCCAATAACAACATACAAAGCCATGTGATACTATGTGACATTAGCTTAGAGTATGTTGTTGCACTAATGAACAGATGACACAAAACAATAATGATCTGGGTGTATATTCACAAATTATGATCAAAGCAAAGCTGATGACTGTATATATGGGTGGACATAGTAACAGGAATTCAAAAGTAAAGTCAAAATGTCTCTGAGGCCTTCTAGTGACTGGCTGCAGTACAGTTTAACCCTGTGCATTCCCATGTTCCTCAATGAGAAATGTGGCAAATTTACATCTTACTCCAATTATTTTCAGGAAAAGTGTTCTGTCATTTTTTCAAGTTGAGTTGACCCTGATATCTCCCCCAAAATCTTTCCTCATGATAAATGTGTTTTATATGAGCTATTTGGTGATAAATAAATGAGGTTGATGAGATGATTAACAGTTTTGAACATGACAGTCAAGCCTCATGAACAAAGCATTCACTTTCCAAGGCTCTCCTGATGCTTTTGACAGTTTTGTACCAAATTCATGTCCTGTTCTGCTGTAAACTCTTCTAACAGACCCTCAGCAGGGAGTTCTTTCCGGTATGTTGCTAAGCTAGCTTCTTCTCCTGATATTATAAATAGCAAACCAACGTGAGTGAATGAAGTGATGGCATAAACCAAGGCAGCTAACGCTAGTTAAATTTCATAAATTTTTGATTGACTATATGACATTAGCAAACACTCAGAGTAGCTTGTCAAGGTCAAAAGGTCTGTTTTGTGTACAAACCATCTGGATTTTCTAGATTAGTAAATACTTTTGAATATAAGGTCAGAATTTTAGATTTGAGACACAGCTCATGACATTCACAACAGCAGCGGAAAGTTTTGTTAGAGACAGAGCTGATCAGTGTGTTTAATGTCACTGTGCATAAAAATCGCTAAACATTTTACAGTTTGACTTGGAAACCTGATGGAAAGGGATGTTTTGGCTCTGATGTGCCATCTAGTGAATGTCATTGTTAAATATTTTGGATGTACATAAGATATGCAGTGAGTGTGCCGCTGCTTCTGAGGGCGCCAAGTATAATCCAGACCCCTCTGCTTCACATCAGGACATATCACACCACCCCAGAGTGGATTATTTTTTCCATAACAACAGTTCCCACTTGACTGGTAGATCAAGTCTGGATTTTTAAATAAAATGTGGGTGGTCAAGGCTTGCAAGTGCAGAAAATTCATAATGTCCATTTGGATTTGTTTACGCAAAAAGTTAGGAAAGCTTCATACTAAGTAGGAAACAAATTTCAGCGTCTGTATCAAGAACTCATACTCGGTCTGAAAAAAAAAATGGCATTGATGCATCCCTAGTTTATGTCTAATTAAATTGTTCATAGTATTGTTTAAAATGACTCTGTCCACCTCTGTACACTTGGGAATTACTTTATGTACATTTTTTTAACAATAGAATGTTTTCATAGGGAGTCCTAAAGCTGTGATATCTGTAAAGCCTGATACACACGTGTTCATTGGAGAGACTGTTACTCTCAGATGTGACGTACGAAGAGGAGGAAGCACTCAGTGGCCATACAGCTGGTTTCAAGATAATAGAAGACTCTATGAATATGGAGGCAATTCAGCCATCACAGCGCAGGAAATCATTATCCATGCTGATAAAAACTCTGACAGTGGTTACTACACCTGCAGGGGACAGTATTCAGAGATCAGTGTTGCTGTTGCACTGACTGTATCAGGTGAGTCTGTGAGTTTGTTTTTGTTCTTAAAACCTTATTAGTTTGAGATTTTGGATTTTGAGCTGTCAGTAACTGAGGTGTGTTCAGTGTTGATTTTCACTTTCCTGTGTTATAGGTGCAAATTTCTTTCACAAGAATCATCATGACTCTTGCAATATCATCTGAGATTTATATTATGTTTACAGTATAATTGTGGTGAGTCAGTATGAATAATTGTACACAGCAAACTGTTAATCAGACTGATACACCAGATTAATATGAAGTAAAAAATGATATGAAATTTTAAGAAGGCAGTAAATCTCATCTTGTCTTATGTCTGCCATTATTTGATTCATTAGAAGATGTATTGAGACCTTGGCATTACAAGGTTTTATCTGAGAATTCTGTCATTTTGAAATATTAAGCTATAATGTTTGGCGAATTTGCATTTAAAGATTTCATTCCACTTCCACTGAAAGACGCCGTGCCTCCTTCTACTAATTTATGACCTAATCTACTGATAGAAAAACATTACTACCAAATATTAAAGAATTATATGTTTACAATGGTAAATGAGTTCTTATATGATAACCAGAAACATCCACATCAGTCTCTCTCATCACCTGAGGTAAAAGTCTCTCATGGCATTTAAACACAAGCCTCATCATCATCTCTTTCCTCCACTGATCTCTGTTCATGCTAATATCAACAGGGAAATAAGACATTAAATAGGACATGTAAATATTTTATAACTTGGTCCGCTGTTGTCTGTACAGAGTGTGTAAGCGCTCGTCTCTGTTTTGATGATGATTTGACAGCTCAGGAGCATCGACGTTTTGACGGCTGGGATCTGATTATAAACTGAATTGATTAGGCTTATGTCTGTTTCACTACAGCATGTAGCTCTCTAACAACTCGATCAAATAATGAAGAAATCACACTTAGCAAGGGTTTAGACACCTTTATAAAGACTGCATTTAACACTGTGTTTGTTAAACTGGCTCATTACTCAACATGATCTTTGCAGAAAGATGTCAAGGCACAGTTAGAAAATAATCTAAATAAAAACATTTTTTTATGTCATTTCAGAAAAACTCATTTTTGTCCAAACCTGATTTTTCATCATTTTTGGCTGTTTTCCAGAATTTAGATGTAGTTACTTCTAATGGATTTTTCTGTTCTGCCTCTCGTATATGTATTCAGAAAATAGCATATTTATAACATTATATTAAAAAGAAAAAAGTCTAATTGAACCATATAATTTCAAGGGCTCGAACTGTCATGCATATGAAACTCGTTCTTCTTCACTAAAATGCTGGGATGATCCTACTTCTAAGGTCTGTTATCTGAAAATGATAATTAATGTTTCCTAGGTAGATGATTATATCCATCTACAGAATGCCTGTGGATGGATCCATAATATAGCAATCTGACATCAGCAAACACAGTGTTTTTTCACTACAATCCAATCATGAATTTTGTTATATAGAAAATATACTGAATACAAGCCGTGTAAGAAAATATACAATAAATGTACAACATAGATTTTGTATCAAGGTTAAACATATTTTATTCTGCCATGATCATATGTTAAAGCACAGTGAATCTACTGCTTATGTTGTAAAGTGAAAAGCAGCTCTGACACCTTCATCATTTCATACCAACAGCAAAACCCAAACCGACTGTGAGAGTGAATCCTCAGAGCTCCGTCTACACTGGAGACACCATCACTCTGAGCTGTGAGCTGCAGCAGTCGACTGGATGGGAGTTTCTCTTCTACAAAAATTATCAGCACTTACAGCCTTTGAGCAGTGAAACTGTATCCACCAACACACAACATGTGACAGTCGATAACGCAGGAGAAGCAGAGTATCAGTGTATAGCACGCAGGTATAACGTGGGTGCAGGCACATACTACTACACAAAGTACAGTGATCCAGTCAGGATTACAGCAGGTACGTCATGATTTTTTACTTTTTTAAAATTAAGATGGGTTTTTTTTACTTATTTTAACAGGTTTGAAATTAAGATGAGTGTGAATAAAAATGTTGCATAATTATTGCAATTCCATGTTACTGTATAATTTTATATTTATAAAATTATAAATATGTTCTATAATTTTTCTAATAATCTTGAAATAAGTTTAAAAAACTGTCATTTGTGGCCAGTGAAGTCTAACAAGGCTAAGTAAAGTAAGGAAACAGTTGAGTGTGTGTTTATCAGGGAGAGATTCACTCTCATATGTGAGACACAGATTAGTAGACACAAGTGTTAAAACTTATTTAGCAAAAAAATGACCACTATAAACTGTAAATAAACACATTCCTAATCTCTTATAAAGGTGTTTATACCTGTATGGAAACAGAGAAGTGCAGAAATACTCATTATATCATTATACCACATAACTGTTGAATTCTGGATTCTGATTGGTCAAAAGGTGTTGATTAATTTTCTATAACAGCCGCTGTGACAGTGAACTCATTCTAATGTTATTGTTTCTCTAGTTACAGCTGATTCAGAGGGACTTGTATGGAGGAGGTTTCACATATTCTAAGCCTGATAATAAAGAGATTAAAAACATGTTATTTAACAAAACAAAACCAAAAAAAAAATGTATTCATGCGTTGAGGTCTTCTGTAAGGAGACGTTTAATTTAATTTAATTTATGGAAGGAGTCTCCAGTGTCAGCAATTTGTTACAGTCAGAGGCAAAGATTTAAGATAGGTTTAAGTTTTCCAACACGTCATAAGGACAGAGAAGTTTACACTTTGCAGTTAACATGATAAGCTGTTTTTTATTTTGTTTTGTTTTTTGCCTTATAACAAAAAGAGAGAAACAAATAAGGCTGGTGAGGAAATGCCTATTTATAGCTGTTATAATGCAGGTAATAACAGTAACTCCACTTCATCACACCACCTCATCACTCGTTGTTTTATTCCTCACTTGTATACGTGCAATATACAGTCTGTCTGAAACTAGAAGTCTCAAATATGAGAAATGTAGGAAATCATCTTCACTTGATTACAGTGTAAATACAACATAGATTGTACAATAAATAAAAAATAGTTATGAATATATGGAAATATGTGGTAAATAATATATATGTACACACACACACACACACATACACACACACACACACACACACATATATATATATATAATGGCAGAAGAGCTGATGAGAGTTAAGCACAAATTCACTGTAATGAAAAAGTATATTTAATGTGTTTAAATGAAAATAGTGCACCTGTACCTGGGCCAAGATCTAATCCATCCATCCATTTTCCATACCACTTATTCTACACAACGCATTGCAGGGCACAATCACGCACACCCATTCACACACTACAGACAAACTGTAAATGCCAAACAGCCTACAATGCATGTCTTTGGCCTGGGGGAGGAATCCAGAGTACCCAGAGGAAACCCCTGAATCACGGGGAGAACATGCAAACTCAGCACACACAGGGCGGAGACAGTATGTGAACCCCCAACCCCAAAGGTGCGAGGCAACAGTGCTAACCTCTAAGCCACCGTGACCCCCCTAAGATCTAATGTTAATCAAAATCTTTCATTTCAGTTAACTTTTCCAAGTGAGATTGGTATAAGATCTGTTGAGTATCATTGAAACCATTTTAATAATGAAGGCTGCATTTTTGTGAAATCACTTTATTTAGTTGTAAATATGACTTAAACTCAGATGTGTAGTTGCACTCACCTAACGTCTTAGTGTAATTAGTAATTAGTAATTATTTCTAACTATTCCTTACTGTTTAGTTCATCTTTTGTAGTAATTCTGTTGTGCTGTAACTATGTAAAATAAATCTCTCTGAATCATAATTATGTGGTCTATAAGGACTACAGCCTACATTAGCCAGTTCAGTTTGGAAACTCTAGGAGGTTATAATCTTGCTGATTTTTAGGAGAATGCAGAAATGTTCAGACAGCGGTGAACAATTTGTGTAGGATCCATAAAATAGCACTCTAACATCAGCAAACACTTCAATCCAATCTTTTTTTTTTTTTTTACACTTAAATCCAATCATGAATTTTGTTATATAGAAAATATATTGAATACCAGCTGTGTAAGAAAATATACAATTCTAATAAATGTGCAACATAGATTTTGGATCAAATGTTAAACTTATTTTATTCTGCCATGATCATATGTTAAAGCACAGTGAATCTACTGCTTATGTTGTAAAGTGAAAAGCAGCTCTGACACCTTCATCATTTCATACCAACAGCAAAACCCAAACCGACTGTGAGAGTGAATCCTCAGAGCTCCGTCTACACTGGAGACACCATCACTCTGAGCTGTGAGCTGCAGCAGTCGACTGGATGGGAGTTTCTCTGGTACAAAAATTATCAGCAGTTACAGCTTCTGAAGAGTGAACAAGCACACACACAAGTGACAGCCGATAATGCAGGAGAAACAGTGTACCAGTGTCGCGCACGCTGGAGAAACTACAACTACTACTACACAGAGCTCAGTGATCCTGTCAAGATTACAGTGAGAGGTACGTCATGATTTTTTACTTTTTTTAACAGGTTTGAAGTCAGGATGGGTGTGAATAAAAATATTGCATAATTACTGCAATTCCATGTTCTTCTATAATCTTTTAAATAATCTTGAAATACGTTTAAAAAAGTATTTGTCAAGTCAAAGTATTCAGAGGTAAAGCTGTAGCTTTAAGTTTAAAGCTATTCAGAGGGAACCACATTATAATATACAGTATATTAATCTGGTTACATTTGCATAACTAAACGCCTGAACTCCATAAAGTATTGTAAAGTCATATTCATTTAGCTGAATAGAACAATTTCATGAAATATGGTAGAAGAGGTGATGAGGGTTAAGCACAAATTCACTCAATGAAAAAAATATATATATTGAATCTGTTTAAATAAAAATAGTACACCTGTACCTGGGCCAAGATCTAATCTTAATCATAATTTTTCATTTCATTTAACTTTTGCAAATTCTTCCAAATTATTGTTGGTATGTGATCTGTTTAGTCATATTTAAACTCTTTTAATAATGAAGGCTTTATCTTTGTGAAATCAGTTTATTTATTTAGTTTATTTTCAGTAAACAAATCACTTTATTTAGTTGTATATATGACGTAAACTCAGATGTGTAGTTGCACTCACCTAATGTCTTATTGTAATTAGTAATTATTTCTAAATATTCCTTACTGTTTAGTTGGTCTTTTGTAGTTATTCTGTTACGCTGTAACCAGGACTGTGTTAAATAAAGTGTTTCTCTAAGAAATCATAACTGCTGACAAATCACTTTGGAATTAACACAAAACGGAACTGATCACATTACAGTCACCACTTATTGTAGGCTCTCGCTCACTTTTTTTTTTTTTTTTTGGTTACACAACCCTGTTTTGCTTTCTTTTACCAGCAACAGAATCATGAGTGTGTAAGAATTAATCATAATGTATGTGGTCCATAAAGACTACAGCCTACATTATCCAGTTCAGTTTGGAAACAGATGATACCTGTTAATAAATGCATTTAAAAAAAATAAGTTTATACTAACAGATTTTGTTGTTAATAAAAAAAAATTCTTTGGAAATTAGATGACTGATTTGATAAAAAGGAACTGGAGCATTTTTTCCACAGTTCATAAATCATACATAAATAAATCTTCATACATGCATGAGGACTAATTCATCATGACAGATTAGATGCTATATTATTTTTCTACAGCAAGACCTAAACCAGTGGCATCCATAAATCCTGATAAACAGGTGTTCAGTGGAGACGCCGTCACTCTGAGATGTGACATACAGGATGAAGGTGTCTCTAGCTGGCAGTACAGCTGGTATAAAGATGATTAATAATATAATAATAATAAGTTTATTTTATATAGCGCCTTTCTGCAGACTCAAGGTCACTTTACAATATGAAAGTAGATAAACATGACAGCAGACAAAGCACAAAAGGAAATAAACAAGAAATCCATGGCATGAATCAGATCATACAGTCAGAGATCAGAAAAACAAGAAAGAAAAAGATGTGTCTTAAGGTGGGTTTTGAAATCCTGTAATGAAGAAAGATCACATATGTTTTTGGGAAGAGAATTCCAGAGTGTGGGGGCTGAGATACAAAACGCTCGTCCACCAAATGATGCGTGGAAGCCAGTGTGTGATTCACACAGTCCTGTCAGTAGTAAACAGGTGTACAGGATCAGTGGTGTTGAAGTGACCCACACAGGTAAATACACCTGTAGAGGAGCAGAGAGAGGAGGCTCACGCTCCTCACACTTCAGTGATGCTGTTACACTGACTGTATCAGGTGAATGTATGAGGGTTTTTAAGGACACATGAAAATGTGCAGTTAGACTTTCATTCAAAAGCTTATTACTGTGTATTAAAAACATCTACAAATTAATCATTTTGTATTTCCTGTGTAACAGAGAGACCACGGGCAGCACTGAGTGTATCTCCACAGAGCTGGCTGACTGAAGGAGACTCAGTAACTCTAAGCTGTGAGGTTACAGACTCCTCTACAGACTGGACATTCAGCTGGTACACAACTGTTCCCTACAGAGACGGCTTAACTCAAATAAAAAATAATCGTGGCTATAGCATGTATGTGGAGCTCCTCTCAGACAGCAGCAGAGGATCTGGAGGCTCCTACACTCTCAGTCCTGCTGCTCTTCATCACACAGGAGTTTATATGTGCAGAGGAGAGAGAGGAGAACCAGCCTTTCACACACAGTACAGCAATCCACAGCCACTATGGATCACTGGTGAGGAAAATTAACTGTTGGGTTTAGGTTAAATAGAGTAGGATGTGGATGTGTGAATGTAAGAAGTGGTTCATCCAACATTTATTTATTAATATGTATAAGGCAGTTAAATGCACCTACATGTCGGTAGAGTTCTCTTTACGACACTGGTGACAAAAGCCATGTGCTGTCTTTTTGTGCTGTCTCCGCCCCTCATCCAGTCATTGGTTTACTTTCCTTAAAACAAAGACAACTAAGGAGATGATAAAGGATTAAGGATCTATGGGCAGGAGAATTTTATTATAAAAGCCAGAAAGCCAGAGCAGGTCAACATTAGAGATGTAACTGAATATGAATATATTATTTGGAATAAACAGATAATATATTCTAAACATGTACTGTACAAAGAATATGTTAATGGGAGGCACAATATTCTTGGGTTGTTTTGTTTGTTTTCAGAAAGCTTGCCAGAAAGACAAGATCATGCCTACTTCAGGTTTAAACATGAATACAAACACATATTTTAGGAGTTCTACACACAGGATATGAAATATGCGGATGAATTGTCGGCAGTGGTGCGTAAAATTGTCTGATCATCCGTCACTTTGGCCTGTACATTTCTCGCACAAGTAGAGCTTACAAAACTAGATATGTAAATTTGCATTGTTTAGTTGTACTCGTTCCACCCTCAGTGTTCATGATTACCACTGGCTGTACAAACATTAAACATCACTTTGAAAGTGGAAGCAAAGAAAAAGCAAAAACCCAGAATTGTGAAATTGGCTAATTGTCTGTTGCGTTCATAAAATAACTCCCACCTAACAGCTTTTCATACAATGAAAGTAAATGGTGACTAAGGCTGATATTCTGCCTGACATCTCCTTTTGTGTTCCACTGAAGAAAGAAAGTCATACGGCTTGAGGATGAGTAAATAATGACAGAATTTTCATTTTTGGATGAACGATCCATTTAAATAAGTGCATACATGCAAGGTATTACATGTACAGGGAAAGGATTGATGTGTTTTTATGTAAGATTGAATAGTTGAGTGTTTTAAACGTATTCGAATTTAATGAATGCATGAGTGCAGATGACTTTTTATGATTACTTTAAAATAAAAATTTAAAAAAAAAACATTTTGTTTATATCAATTATATCATTTAAAACATATCATTGGCCGGTAAAAACAAAAATCAAATTACCAGCGGTAATTTACTGGCAGGTGGAGGAACAAGTTCATTTCAGACCCTGACTACACAGTTGCAGATACAGATGATGTCATTATGTTACACTGTTAGTAAACACAATACAAATAGCAGAGCTGTAAAACAGGCAAGGGTCAAACACAGTAAAGTACAATATAAGATACCAGAGGGAAAATCGAAAAGAGTAATCAAATGCAAAGGCTCTAAACATGGGAATGGCAATCACCAACTAAACATGGCTCTGAACTATACTCTCTACCTGGCAGCTACCCCAATAACTGCTATGTCCATATATGGTATAAGCTTATCTGCTGAATACTATGTCATAGTTGTTATGTTTACGTTCACGTATTATATCAGTATTCTTTTGGACTAACTATTATATCTTACACTTTCACACTAAAACTGTGTACTAGTCGGTGCTGCACTGTCTCTTACTGTGCCTATTATCCTGTTTTAGTAGTTATTGTACTGTCTTTGCTGTTTGCACGTTTGCACGTGCACTTTATGTCATATTGTGTAGTCTCATGTTGTCCTGTGTTTTTTGTAGCACCATGGTCCTGGAGGAACGTTGTTTCATCTCACTGTGTACTGTACTAGCCGTATATGGTTGAAATCACAATAAAGCCACTTGACTTGACCTACGCATTGTGCAAACGCATGTGCTGGCGTGATGTAATCTACAATGAGGAAGTGACCAGAAGGTGGTGTGCTAGAGCCAGGCTAATACTGAGATGACAGTGACCTCTGGTGGTCATGTGATGTTGATGTGATGCCCTGATTGTGTGCAGCTATTCCTAGTTTCACCTCAAACACTTTTTGTATTTATACCCTCTGTGTTGCCCTGTGAGTCTTTGCCACTTTTTGTGCCAAGACTTTCCTGTGTACCTAGTCCCAATTTTGATTTTTGTTTCTTGGTTTTGACCTTTGATTTTTTGCAGCATTTATGATTATGGATTATCCTGTTTTAAACCTGTCTGTGTTATGACCCATGCTATGAACTGTGGCTTTGATTACCTGAATAATAAACATAATTTCTTGTATCCTCTTTGTATTGCATATTGCACTTATTCTTATTTACATGGATTTCTTCTCTGTGTTTAAGGTGAATCTCCTCCATTCTCTCTGATCATCAATCCCAACAGAACTCAACACTTTAGTCATGACTCTCTCTCACTGAGCTGTGAAGACCAGAGTAACTCTACTGGACGGACAGTGAGACGATGCACACACAGTGAGAGAGTGTTAGATTGTTCATGGTGGGGATCAGTTACAGGATCTACATGTAAAATCAGCTTCCTCTCCACATCACACACTGGAGTTTACTGGTGTGAGTCTGAATCTGGAGAAAACAGTAATCTTGTCAATATCACAGTGCATGGTGAGTCTTCATGTAGTGTGTTTACTGTTAAAGGAAAAGGGAAATGTTTCATTACAGAATATTCAGAACACCAAGAGTTTCCAACTGGGAAAAACTGTTCAAGAAGACGCAGACCTCTTTTTTTCTCAGTACATTACCTGTAATTTCTATTCTGTAATTCTGAGTATGGATATGTATATGCCATTTTTTTTCCAGACGGAGTACAAGTACGAGTACATGCTTACTGATACTCATACTGATAATGATAACAAAGTGAATAATTTACTGAGTATTAATTAATCAGGGATGTCATAAAACATTTTATTTCTCTCTGTTTATGTTGATTGCTGCTGTGTGCAGATAACTCACTGTGCATAGTTTATGTTGAATATGCTGTAGTATTTAAATAGTGTCTGTAAAAATGAGTGCAAACTGCTGTGAATTTCATCTTCACTCACAAGCAAAGTGTTGACTGTGCGGAGCGAGGGGGAAAGGAAGTGCACATGGCTCAGTGCTCAGTGCTGTCATGTGTGACAGTTTCTCTGCACACTCTCGTCACTGCTCCACTCTTGTGAAATCTTTGTGTGCACAATCCATGGCACCTTGAGCTCATTTTTAATGGCCATGTTCGCTGACACTGCTCTGTGCTCTCAGATGGGCCACCCTCACACTCTCTATTAAACATAACGTTTCAGCAGCATAATGTGTTTATCAGGTTACTCGTATTGCAGGAAGATGCTGCAGTTTCTCCTCTTGATATTTTCACAGAGCCCAGTTTGCAGTCTGCTTTACTTTGATCATTAATCATGAAATACTTCCAGATCACTTTCATTTTGTGTCGTCTGTTCATTAGCATGACAACATACACTAGGCTTATGTCACATAG
This sequence comes from Pangasianodon hypophthalmus, assembly GCF_027358585.1. Lineage (NCBI taxonomy): Eukaryota > Metazoa > Chordata > Actinopteri > Siluriformes > Pangasiidae > Pangasianodon > Pangasianodon hypophthalmus. The sequence continues at coordinate 4,859,095 of NC_069713.1, forward strand.
TAGCACATCAGAGGCTGGTATCAAAGTTTTTTTTGTTTGTTTGTTTTTTTCACAATTACATAAGAATGACCATCGTACCTGATACCACTTCCAATGCATTCATAATTCAGACTGTTGAGACTCCACAGGTTTTAAGTTATATTTAGATAAGTTAGAGATAACATTTATTTATATTGTAAATATGATTTTCTGTGTTCTAGATGGTGATGTGATCCTGGAGAGTCCTGTCCATCCTGTGACTGAGGGACATCCTCTGACTCTACGCTGTTTATATCGCAACACAAAGCCCTTAAACCTCCGAGCTGATTTCTATAAAGATGGATCAGTTCTCCAGACACAGACTACAGGAGAGATGATCATCCAAACTGTCTCAAAGTCAGATGAAGGTTTCTACCACTGTAAACACCCAGAGAGAGGAGAGTCACTGAAAAGCTGGCTCTCAGTCAGACGTGAGAAACCTTGTGAGAATTTCTTTTTATTTGATTCTCTTTTTAATAACACAGTTTATATGGACAGTGTTTAAATGCTTAAATTCTGCTCTCTTTCTAGCCTCAGTTTCAGATTCTGGATCAGGTGGTGGAACAGCAGGAGCGGCTGTGGGTTTGGGATTTTTGTTCATCGCTTTGCTGATCTTAATGATCCTGCTGTGGTCCTACAAAAGAAAAAAAGGTCTGATAACTGCTTTAGCTATGTTATGTAGAATATATTCAGAATTTCCAAAGAGTAAAGCAAATTTGGATGTATCACATAATTGTGGAAAAATAACCAAAGTTTACTTGATGACTTTTTTCAGTTAATGTCTGCAAATTATCTGTAATGAGAATATGTGTATATTGAATTCTTTTAAATAAAAATAATACACAAAACCTGCTACTAGCTTTAATCTTATTTGTAAGATTTTTTTTGTTTGTTTGTTTTTGTTATTCATTTCAGTTAACTTTTGCAAATTCTTCATTATTTTGGGTGGGAGTTATACTGAACCTGGTTTAATAAAGAAATTTGTGTTTTTATCATTTTCTTAAGTCGTAAATATAACTTTACTACATGTTTTGCAGTTCAGACGTGTAGTTACACTCATCTAAATACATATTTTTATTAGAATTAAATCCATAGTTAATATTTGTTGATCTTTTGTAGTCATTTTGTTTATTATGCTGTAATCAGTTCTGTGTAAAATAAAATGTTTCTGTAACTATTTACACCCTGTTCAGATGTAGAATCTGTCTCCCTCTACAGGAAAGCAGCAGAAAACCAATCAGACATCAGAGCAGAATCAGAGCCGGTCAGGAGCTGAAGACTCTCAGTCAGGACACACAACACTTCAGGCTGGTCAGACACTGTCTCAATGACTTTATTTCTACATTTATTAATAGAAAGTTACATCTTTCTTTGAAATTCATTGTAAAATTATCATTCAGTAAATTCATTTGATTTGTTTGAAATCTATTTTGTAGCTTTTACAACAAATTCAGAACTCTTCATTCTGTTTTCAGTAGAAAGTGAACACATTTATGCCACTGTGGATCAGGCAGATACGAGTGGAACAGGTAGCTTTATTTCCTCTTGCATTAGGAGATTTAACTATATATTAACTCTATACAGTAAAGTACAGAAGTGTCTTGTAGTGATTAACACACTACTGTGTTCAGGTGAAGCTGCAGCTGAGAGTGAAGCCACTTACTCTCAGGTCACGAAGAAAAAGAAGACAAATCGGAAGAATGGTAGAGAATTTTTAATGCTAGGACATTTCATGGATTTATTAAAAAACAAAATCAGCAAGTAACACTTGAAATCTTCAGCACATTCAGTCATTTAATACATAAACATCCAAGCATCTAAGGTCATAAGCTGGAATTTTCTAACAGATCAGACAAAACAATTCCCTCACAGGCTCCATTAAAAGCAGGCATGTGTTCTACATAGCACTAATCATAAACAGTTATCATACATTGAAAAGATACCACATGCTGAATGATAAAGGAAGCTGAAGGAAATAAACTCTAGAGTTTAAAGATCTACTCTAAAAAAGCAGCTAGAGTTCAGTGAGCTTTTGGCAGCAGACTGATAATGACTTATGTTTATGTTTATGAGTTATGACTGATGTATTACAAGGCTAAAGATCATTGGGATGGTTTTGTTCTCTGCTACTGCAGGTGCTGATGCTGAACCTGGTGTTAGTGATGTGACTTATGCTGAGATTCAACTAAAACCAATGAAAAAAGCTAAAAGAATGAAAGGTAGAGTAAAATAAAGAAAAATTTATTTTGTATCATGGATCACCTGCACCCTACTCTTGTTTTATGTAATGAATAAAACACTATGTGTTGTGCTGTTACTGGGGAAAAGAGCAGGGTAGTGTGAAGTAGTGGAGTTTTCATTTTCCTATTACAGCACATCCCAAATATTTTATTCCCCTTATATCACAGCAATTTTTAGAGACTACATGTTTTAATTAATTATAGATTGACACATCATATTTTTTTTTATTAATTTATAGTTACATTCCATGTTGTGAAAGTAAATTAATCAAGAACTTGTTTCTTGCCTCCAACTAGAGAAATCCAGTATGGGTGATGATATTGTCTACTCAGAGCTGCACCAGAACATTGAGGTAAGACTCAGGACATTTGTAAAGTTTAAAGGACAATCCAAACACCATGAAGTAAGAAATATGTTTAAAGGTGCATTGGGTAGGATTTTGCCACAAGCAGTTACAAGGTGACCTACAAACACATTAAAATGATCATGTTTTCTCCTTGACCCTCATATCCACGTACACAAAACCCTGCCTCTCAAAATCTGTGGTGGCCGGAAGAGTTCATCCATGTTAGTGTTGTAGCTGTCTAGACAAATTTAAGTCATCTTATCTTATGGTCAGTTAATTAGGTATGAACATGCAAAATACTAACAAGCCTAATATCTTACTGATTTCTTGCTGTGATCATTGCTCCAAACTGTTTAGTTTTGCAATATCATTGATGGCAATATCAGGAGAAATGTATTTCTAACCATATTAATGCAAGCTTTTTCTCTCTCTGCAGTGAGCCATGTGTCTTTTTACACTGATGAAGCTACAGTCATCAGACAGATAACTGGAGAACCGTGAATCGTGTTTGTCTTCTGTTTTTCCTAAAATGCTCAGCTGTTGAACTTTTAAATTGCTATATTCTAAGCTTGGATGATGCCAAACCTGGCAGCTGCTCTGAGAACTTGCTCACATCATGCATTCACTGATGTACCCTGAAGATATGTGTAAATAACAGAAGATCAGGTCATGGATCAAGTCATTTTGAGGAGTCTAATGCCCCACCCCCCAACACTCAGCTTCCTTGCCCTTATCGGGATGACATCCCGGGAGAGTGTGATCTTGCCTAAGAGGCTTTACTGATCAAAGAAGTTCTTCACTCATATGCTCCTTGTTTTCTGAGGTACAACCCCAGTAAACCAGAGAAGGCGGAGAACTCTGGAATAGTGTTTCAATCTCTGCGATCTCTATGCAATCTCTGTGCAATCTCTATATGTGTTTTTAAATCCAGATTTTTTTATGAAGTTACTTGTTAGTCATAGTCCATATTTATCTTGTTAAATATACTTCATGGTTAGTAGTAGCATATATTTATAATTAAGTCATTACAGTTTTTCACAATTACTAACAGGCAGTCTTTGGTTCCAAGTGTACTTTTTAGGAATTTGTTAGAATAACAGTGCTTTATGTGGAACAAACAATAGAATGAACTGCAGTGAGTTTGGGTGTAAACAATTATCACCCCTGGTGAGTAAACTGATATACAGTATAAAGTATATAGTATACACTATATGGTCAAAAGTTTGTGGACACCTGACCATCACACCCATATGTGGTTCTTCTCCAAACTGTTGCCACAAAGTTTGAAGCACACAATTGTATGGGATATCTTTGTATGCTGTAGCATTACAATTTCCTTTCACTGGAACTAAGGGGTCTAGTCCAAATCGGTTTCAGCATGACAGTCCCCCTGTGCACAAAGTGAGCTCCATGAAGCTATGGTTTGCCAAAGTTGGAGTGGAAGAAATCGAGTGACCTGCACAGAACACTGACCTCAACCCCACTGAACACCTTTGGGATGAGCAGGAATGCAGACTACACACCAGGCCTCCTCGCTCGACATCAGTGCCTGACCTCACTAATGCTCTTGTGGCTGAATGAACACAAATCCCCACAGCCACGCTCCAAAATCTAGTGGAAAGCCTTCCCAGAAGAGTGGAGGTTATTATAACAACAAAGGGGGAATAAATCTGGAAAGGGACGTTCAACAAGCATATACGGGTGTAATGGTCAGGTGTCCCAATACTTTTGTCCATATAGTGCATATTTGGGTTGGAGATATTCTGATGAAACTAACATCAAGATCCAAGCCATTTTTGAGCATATAAATATGCAAAATCTTTATTTAAAGAATTTTGGGTATTGCTTTAATGATGCAATTTATATCACAAAATAGCTTTAAAATTACTCTGTATAGCTCGCAATGAGATCACAACACAAACTCTGGGTTTTGCTCAGCAAATTGCTTACTTATTTAATAATGCATTTACCCATGTAGTTAATGGGCAATTATTATTATTTCCTCTCTTTTTTCATTATCCTTTTATATTAACATTTTCATCTGTCCATTTTAAAGTTGGTAGTATTTTCAATTTATGTATTAAATAAAATCATTTAACTAATTAATCAAGTAATGTCACTTGTTACACACAGGTCTACTTCAGTACTTAGAATACTGAACTTAGTACTGAACTTTTGTACTTAGAATATTTTCTCATCCATTTCAAAACCAATCTATGAATGTTAAGATCATAGATCATAAAATCAGATCATACACAAAAGTTGTATAAAAGTGGCCCTTGATTGAGTGACAGCCCAAGAACCTGTGGAGAATTTTAAAATGACCATTTCCCAATGCAGCATCATCACAAATGGAAGCTCTCCAATAAATATTCAAAAAATGAACATCAAACAACATTTTTTTTCCATACAATAAAAGCTGGTAACATCTTTGTTAAAAAAAAAAAAGTGAACCATCGTTTTAGTAGTTTTGTTTAATTGTTTTCCTCATTAGCAAGGATATGATTAGCAAGTTTATTTTGCAATTATCATTAACTATCAGCAAACAGAAACCATCATAATTGCACAAATTGCTTATAACTTATAACTTATGACCAAAGACTAAGATTGACAAGCTAAATTTCCTTCCTAATGAGGCAAATTAAACAGTGAGGTGCCTATGGAAGCTCATTTCCATCAGGTAGAAAAGAAAAAAAAATTATTTGTTTTTGACAGCAACAGTATTTCTAAATTTTGACTTATTATCTCAAACATTTGATATATGATATGTCTATGCAAATAATTAACAGTTATGAGATAAGTCAGAATTTTGAGAGAATAAGTACAAATTTTGACATTCTGTTGCTGCCAAAAATAAACCAAAATAAGTTATACCATAATTTTTTTTCCTACCTTGCAGAAATAGGCTTCCATATTGTGGACCTACTAGGTGATCAAGATTCATGTTTCTTCTACCTTTTAAAGCAAGATTATTCCCATGGAAAAGACATGTGGTTGCTGCTTTACAGCTCTCAGGTTCACAGGCCTATCATGAGCTCTGGTTACTGTCTGTGTGGAGTTTCTGTGCATGTTCTCCCCTGTGTCTGCATGGGTTTCCTCTGGGTTCTCCAGTTTCCTCCCACCTCCTCTAAACATGTCATTTGGCCTGGCAATCTGGCTATGCTAGATTTGCTAGATTCCCTTTTCTTTGAAATTCCCCATTTGTGGTTTTCCTAAGAATCAGTTTACATGGCACCAGTTTCACTTTGAACTTTTTTAAACACACATTAGAGGGAGAGGATGTAGCTCAGTCCACTCCCTGTGATGCTCTGTGAAAATGCACTGTTAACACAGTTAACAATGAAGGTTTAATCTCTTTAAACTCTGCTCTTAACATTGACTTGTACAAGAAAATCAGGATTCTTATGCAATATTACAGGATACTTTTAAGAAGTCCAGGCTGGAGACAAATTCCTCTATTTTAGAAATCTAAGTCACCTTCTTTCGGGGCATGCTGCATTTTGGTGGCCCAAGACATTTTAATTTCTTAAACAGTGCTCTGAATACTGGTTCAAGAAAAGTGGGTATTTTATGCAACAGTATACGATCCATTTAAGAGTGAAAAAGGGTAAAAAAAAATCCCAATTTGTCCTAACAACCAAAATGAAAGCACGTAAAAACACATTTGCAAGCGCTATAGCTAATCATGCATTCCAATGCTGTTTTCCCAACACATGGCAAAAAGAATAATGAGTGCCCTCTACAGGCGCAATGTCATATCTGCAATATTTTAGGCTGGAATTTCAGGACTGTAAAATCACAGGAGAGAAAAGGGGGAGTAGAGCTATGAGTTTATCATATACATGGTGTGGAAACACATTTAGAATTGCAGAAATGCTCACTATAAAACATTGTAACTATGTAACAAAACTATGTAAAAATTAAAAATGTACAGTCTGAAACCAGAGAACTCAAATGTTCACTATAATAAAATCTTATGGAAACTTGAGCATAAATACTATGTAGATTTACATAAGAAAATAAATAATAATAAATAAATAAAACAAGTTACAATACTAACAATGTAAATATTAATTATAACATGTGGCACACAGATTGTAATTTGGTTACATGTGTCTGACTAAACACCTCAACCCTATAACCTGCTGTTCACAGCTGAATAAAACTATTTCATAATGTACTGTAGAATAGGTAATGAGGGCGAAGCACAAATAAAATATATTTAATGCATATAAATAAAAAATATCACAAAATATGCCATTGGCCCTATCTTCTAGAGATCAGAGAACTAGCCTGTCACCCTCGTGTGTTGAAATGTTTAATGTAGACATGTAAATGAAATATAAAATATCAAATTAACACAGCATGTAGTTTTAGAGATGTTTATGTAACATTTACGGAACGAGTCTCCAGTGTCAGTGCTTTGTAGCAGTCAGTAAGTTTCGCACAACTGGAAACTCTTCATAGAAAACTGTCCACAAGGGTGCATAATTAATTAGACGGGTTTTATAAGGGGTGTATGGTGGTGGAGTGGGTAGTGTTGCTACCTCAGAGTTCCTGGATCGATTCTGGGGAGTGTTGCATGTTCCGCCCGTGTCCATGTCGGGTTCCTCCAGCTTTTTGAAAACATGCAGGTTGGTGAATTGGTTACTCCGAATTACCCCTAGGTGCGAATGTGTGTGAATGTACTGTATGTGTGCATGATCTCCTGCAATGGACTCATCCAGCACTCCTGAGATATGCTCAATATTCTTCGCACCCATGACTAGGATAAAGCGGCTACTGAATTTGACTGAATGATTTTTTTTTAATAGATAACAGCACAGTTCCTTCATTTTTAGTTGCCTCTTGTGTGAGAAAGAATATCGCTTGCATCTACTGATCCTCCTGTGCAAACCTACATTGCACAGGAGGATCAGTAGGTCCAGGTCACAGGTCCAGGTTTCAGGTTGTACACAGGACTAATCATAATCATAATTATTAATTGTGAATATGTTCAACACATTTACAGACAGATCTGGAAGTATTTGGACAATGAGTTTTTGTGATTTTGCCTTTATACACTACCACAATGGATTTGAAATAAAACAATCAAGATGTAATCGACGTGTAGACTTTCAGCTTTATTTTAAGAGGTTCCACAAAAATATGGCATTTACCATTTAACAATTACTGCCGTTTTAAGCAACGTACTTCCATTTTCAGGGGCTCAAAGGTATTTGGACAATTGACTGACAAGAAGTTAATTGACCAGGTGTGGTCCATTCCCTCGTTACTTCAAGACAAATGAAGCAGATAAAAGGTCTGGAGTTGATATCAGGTATTGAGTTTGGCATTTGGCAGCTGTTCGACTGGAGCTACCAATATGAAGTCCAAGGAGATCTCAATGCCAGTGAAGGAGGCCATCATTAGGCTGAAAAAACAACATAAATCTATGTTTATGTTGAGATGTTGAGAGATAGCAAAAACCTTAGGTATGGCCAAATCAACAGTTGGGTAGATTCTTAAAAAGAAAGAAAGCGCTGGTGAGCTCAACAACATCAAAAGGCCTGGAAGACCACAGAAGACAACTGAAGTGGTGGATCGCAGAATCCTTTCCTTCAAACCCCTTCACAACATCAACAGAAGTCAAAAATACTCTGGAGAAGGTAGGAGTATCATTGTCAAAATCTACAATCAAGAGATGCCTTCATGAATGTAAATACAGAGGGTTTACAACGAGGTGCACTGGTAACATTCAAGAACAGGAAAGCCAGATTAGACTTTGCCAGAAAACATCTAAAAAAATCATCCTCCCATGTTCTGGAATAAGATTCTTTGGACTGATGAAACCAAGATTAACTTGTACCAGAATGATGGGAAGAGAAAAGTATGGCAAAAAAAAGGAACAGCTCATGATCCAAAATGTAACACATCATATGTCAAACATGGTGGAGACAGTGTTATGGCATGGGCATCTACGGCTGCCAATGGAACAGGCTCACTGGTGTTTATTGATGATGTGACTGCTGACAGAAGTAGCAAGATTCTGAGGTGTATAGGGCTATACTCTCTGTTCACATTTGGCCAAATGCTACAAAACTGATAGGACGCTGCTTCACAGTGCAGGTGGATAATGACCCTAAACATACTGCGAAAGCAACTCAAGGCTTTTTGAAGGCAAAGAAATGGAATATTCTTCAATGGCCAAGTCAGTCGCCTGATCTTAACCCAACAGAGCATGCTTTTCACTTACTGAAGACAAGACTGAAGACAGAAAGACCCACAAACAAGCAGCAACGTAAGGTGGCTGCAGTGAAGGCCTGGCAAAGGCCTGGCAAAGCATCTCCAGGGAGGAAACTCAGAATTTGAGTTTTGAGAACATGGGCTCCAGACGTCAGGCAGTCATTGACTGCAAAGGATTTTCATCCAAGTATTAAAATTATGGTTATATTTACAATTATGTCACTTTGTCCAAATACCTTTGAGCCCCTGAAAATGGAGGTACTTTGCTGAAAATGGCTGTAATTCCTAAATGGTAAATGCCATATTTTTGTGCAACCTCTTAAAATAAAGCTGAAAGTCTACACTTCTATCACATCTTGATTGTTTATTTCAAATCCATTGTGGTGTATAAAGGCAAAATCACAAAAACTCCGCCATTGTCCAAATACTTCCGGACCTGACTGTATATTATCATACATCTGAATTAAATATAGTTTACATACCTACATACATACCTAATAAAACTGAATGAAATGAACATGAGTAAATTCATACAGATCCTGTAATAGAAAGAATAATTACTTTTCATCTCTCACATCACACCATGAAGGACAAATTACATTCACTTAATGTACAATAGCTACTGAATATAACACTGAGAGAGAGAGAGAGAGGGAGAGAGAGCACTTTACTGATCCCCAAAGGGAAAGTTGGGGTCACAACAGCCACAGCACAAGAGCAAAAGGGAGCTCTCCAAGTTATTTACAGACTAAGATTCCTGTACAGATTAACTGTATGAAACATGTTACAAGTTGGCAGGCCTAAAAGTATACATTAGACCTGTGTGATGAGCAGTTGTGGAAGTGATTGTGGAAGTAAAAATATACAGTAATTGTAAGTAAAGTCATAAGTAAAGTGGCATTGCGTGTGTAAGAATGTGCAGTGACCCTATGTAAAATTTGTTGTGCATTATGCAGTGTAGTAGTTGGGTATGCAAAATCAGTAGACATGTCCATTGTCTCCAATGTCCACATACACTATATTACCAAAAGTATTCGGTCACCCATCCAAATGTTCAGTATCAGGTGTCCTAATCACTTGGCCTGGCCACAGGTGTATAAAATCAAGCACTTAGGCATGCAGACTGTTTTTACAAACATTTGTGAAAGAATGGGCCGCTCTCAGGAGCTCAGTGAATTCCAGCGTGGAACTGTCATAGGATGCCACCTGTGCAACAAATCCAGTCGTGAAATTTCCTCGCTCCTAAATATTCCACAGTCAACTGTCAGCTTTATCATAACAAAATGGAAGAGTTTGGGAACAACAGCAACTCAGCCACGAAGTGGTAGGCCACGTAAACTGACGGAGAGGGGTCAGCGGATGCTGAAGCGCATAGTGCAAAGAGGTCGTCGACTTTCTTCACAGTCAATTGCTACAGAGCTCCAAACTTCATGTGACCTTCAGATTAGCCCAAGTACAGTACGCAGAGAGCTTCATGGAAAGGGTTTCCATGGCCGAGCAGCTGCATCCAAGCCACACATCACCAAGTGCAATGCAAAGCGTCGGATGCAGTGGTGTAAAGCACGCCGCCACTGGACTCTAGAGCAGTGGAGACGCGTTCTCTGGAGTGATAAATCACGCTTTTCCATCTGGCAATCTGATGGACGAGTCTGGGTTTGGAGGTTGCCAGGAGAACGGTACATTTCGGACTGCATTGTGCCGAGTGTGAAATTTGGTGGAGGAGGAATTATGGTGTGGGGTTGTTTTTCAGGAGTTGGGCTTGGCCCCTTAGTTCCAGTGAAAGGAACTTTGAATGCTTCAGGATACCAAAACATTTTGGACAATTCCATGCTCCCAACCTTGTGGGAACAGTTTGGAGCAGGCCCCTTCCTCTTCCAACATGACTGTGCACCATTGCACAAAGCAAGGTCCATAAAGACATGGATGACAGAGTCTGGTGTGGATGAACTTGACTGGCCTGCACAGAGTCCTGACCTGAACCCGATAGAACACCTTTGGGATGAATTAGAGCGGAGACTGAGAGCCAGGCCTTCTCGACCAACATCAGTGTGTGACCTGACCAATGCGCTTTTGGAAGAATGGTCAAAAATTCCTATAAACACACTCCTCAACCTTGTGGACAGCCTTCCCAGAAGAGTTGAAGCTGTAATAGCTGCAAAAGGTGGACCGACATCATATTGAAATCTATGGGTTAGGAATGGGATGGCACTTAAGTTCATATGTGAGTCAAGGCAGGTGACCAAATACTTTTGGTAATATAGTGTAACTCTCCGACCTCGTTGTTGACTCACTGTAGGGTCAAATATCAGTGGACAAAAATGACTTCTTGGCAACCTTTGTAAAAATGACTACCTTTCCTTGTTACAGCGAAGCTGCTGTAGTCTACTGGAGAAGAAGCTCTGCTGTTTAGCCAATGTGGCATGGAGGAGGTGTTTGCTATTGTCTATGATCCTTTCAATTATGTCCATCATCCACCTTTCCACCACCATCTTCAGGGTGTCGAGTTTGCAGCTTTCCTGATTAGCTTATTCAGCTTCTTTGCATTGCCAGCTCCGATGCTGCTTCCCCAACTGATTGCAGCAAAGAATATTGTACTTGCAACCACAGACTGGTAGAAGGTCTCCAGCAATTTGGTACATACATTGAAGGATCTGAGTTTTCCTTAGGAAGTAGAGTCTGCTTTTACTCTTCTTGTAGACTAGCTCGCTGTTGGTCCTCCAGTCCAGACTGTTGTTGAGGTGGATACCAAGGTATTTATAATTGCTGACCACCATGACTTCTTCTCCCTTGGCTGGGATGCTATCTTCTTCCTCCTAAAGTCCACCACCAACTCCTTGGTCTTGAACATGTTGAGTAGCAGTTTGTTGTTTTCACACCACTCCACAAATCTGTCCACCACCATCCTGTACTCTGCCTCCTGCCCATCCTTAATACATCCTACCACTGCAGACTCATTAGAGAACCTCTGCAAGTGGCATGACTCAGTGTTGTATTGGAAGTCCAAGGTGTAAAGTGTGAACAGGAATGGAAACAGAACAGTCCCTTGCATTGCTCCTGTACTACTCACTACCCATTCAGACATGATGCTACCCAATCTAACAAACTGGGGCCTGTCAGACAGGTAGTCCATTATCCATCATATAGTGGCCCTGTCCACCTGCATTGTCAGCAGTTTATCCCATAGCAGAAGAGGCATTGTATAGTATTGAAGGCATGTGAGAAATCAAAGAACATGATTCTCACAATACCTCCAGCCGCAGTGAGGTGTGAGCATGCTCACTGAAGCAGGCAGGTGATGACATCTTCCACTCCCAGCTGTGATTTGTAGACAAACTGAAGTCAAGTCAAGTTAAGTGGAGTTTATTGTCATTTCAACCATTTACAGCCAGTTAGTACATAGTGAAATGAAACAACATTTCTCCAGGACCAAGGTGCTACATAAGACAAACACAGAACAACACAGAACTACAAGGGACTATATAAATGTACACATAAAGTGCACAAGTGCAAACATGTGCAGACAGCACAAGACAGTACAATGACTACTGGGATAGACAATGGGCACAGTAAGTCCCAGTGCAGCGCCGACCAGTACACAGTTCTATTAGAAAGTGAATCCACTTACAATAGTGCAAAGAGTACAATATAAGTTGCTGAAATAGTGTAAACATAAGAAGTAGCAGCCTATGTACAGTATAATAAATATTTGTAGCAGGAGGGTGAAGAGTGTGTGAGAGGGGTGTGTGGGGTCATCCACAATGCTAGTGGCTTTGTGGATGCAGCATGAGGTGTAAGTGTCTGAGATGGAGGGAAGAGAGACCCAGATGATCTTCTATTCGCACTATTCACACTATTCGCTGAAGGGTCTTGTGATCCGAGATGGTGCAATTCCACCAAGTCAAAAACCATCTCTTTAGTTTTGTCCACATTTAGAGACAGGTTATTGGCTCTGCACCAGTCCGTTAGCCGCTGCACCTCCTCCCTATATGCTGACTCGTCATTCGTTGAGGCAGGACACTGAAGACTTTTTTGGCAAAGGGATGATGGTGGTGGCCTTGAAGCATGTCGGAACAACGGCGCTGCTCAGTGAGGTGTTGAAGGTGTCTGTGAAAACATCTGCTGGTCTGCACATCCTCTGAGCACTCTGCCATGAATGTTGTCTGGTCCAGCAGCCTTCTGCAGGTTGACTCTGTGTGGAGTCTTCCTCACATCGGCCGTGGTTAGGCACAACACCTGGTTATTGGGAGAAGGGGTGGTCTTCCTCGCCGTCACATCATTCTGTGCCTCAAACCGAGCGTAGAAGTTGTTCAGTGCATCTGGGAGGGAGGCATCACTGTCACAGGCAGGTGATGTTGTCCCGTAGTTGGTGATGCCCTGGATGCCCTGCCACATGCGCCGCGTGTCTCCGCTGGCCTTGAAGTGGTTGTGGATACTCTGTGCGTGCATGCGCTTTGCCTCTCTGATGGCCTGGGACAGTTTGGCCCTCACTGTTTTTAGGGCCACCTTGTCACCTGCTCTGAAGGCGGAGTCTCGGGTCCTCAGTAGCGCATGCACCTCTGCAGTCATCCACGGCTTCTGGTTGGAGCGTGTGGTGATGATCTTGGAGACCGTGATGTCATCAATGCACTTGCTGATATAGCTGGTCACTGATGTCGCGTATTCCTCCAAGTTGGTGAAGTCGCCGTCAGTTGCAGCTTCCCTGAACATGTGCCAGTCAGTGTGTTCAAAAGAGTCCAGAAGAGCAGAGATGGCTCCTGCTGGCCAGGTTTTGGAGCGTCTGACTAGCAATCTGTATGCTGGGATTAGCATAACAGAGATGTGAGCTGAGTAGCCGAGGTAGGGGCGGGACTCTGCCCGGTACGCGCCGGGGATGTTTGTGTAAACAGGATCCAGCATGTGCTTCCCTCTCGTTGCAAATTCCAAATGCTGATGGAATTTAGGGAGCACTGACATGAGATGTGCATGGTTGAAATCTCTGGCAACAATAAACAGTCCATCAGGGTGTGAATTCTGCAGCTCGCTAATAGCCCCATACAGTTCACAGAGTGCGTCTTTAGCATTAGCGCTGGGGGGAATGTATACACCGATTATGAGGACGGTGGTGAATTCCCGTGGTAAATAAAATGGTCTGCATCTAACAGTCACAAACCCCACCAGCGATGAGCAGTAGCTAGAAACTAGCACCGAGTTCTTGCACCATTCCATGTTGATGTTAAACACACAAGCCACCTCCGCAAGCCTTACCGCACAGAGCTGTGTTTCTGTCAGCATGAAACAATGCTAGCCCATCTAGCTGAATGGCGGTGTCTGTAACTCTGTTGCTGTGCCACATCTCCGTGAAAACAAAGATGCAGCAGTCTCTAAACTCACGCCGCGTAGTTTGCTGGAGTCGGATGTAATCCAATTTATTGTCCAGGGAGCAGACTTTGGAGAGCAGGATGGACGGGAGAGCCAGCCGGCTAGGGTTTGTTTTTAGCCTAGCACAGACCCCCGATCTCTTGCCGCGCTTCTGCTTTCTCGCTCACTGCTTGCGACGTCGCCTCCCCCGGCCACTGGCATCAGGTGAAGCAGAGGGCTGGAGGCCTGGTCCCCACAGCAAGCTGAGATCGCGTAGCTTCTCCAGCAGATCATCATGCAGAACAGCTGTAGCTTTATTTCTGAAACTTATGAGTGTCTGGTGGTGGTATACATGAACACCGGTAGCTCCGATGTCCATGTGCCGTTAAAAGTCTGACTAAAGACAAAAATAGCACCATTTTGGATCCAGAGTGGCCACTGCGTGCTACTGCCACACCGCCATCTTGTATCTTATCCAAGATCTGAAGAGGGTCCAGTGCTGTGTTCACCTGTTTTCAAAGATGGGCCAGCACTAGTCTCTCCAGCACCTTCATCACATGTGATATGAGGGCAACTGGATGGAACAAGACAAGCTGTCTTCCAAGCACTGGGATCTTTTCCAGGGTTAAACATCCTCATGAGCCCCAACTGTCTCTCTCCACCAGAGATGTGTGCTCCATCCTGAGCAGGGTGGACATACGCAAGGCTGCCATCCCCGATGGCATCCCAGGCCGGGTGTTCAGAGCATGTGCTGAGCAGCTGGCCGCAGTTTTCACAGATATATTCAACTTATCGCTGGCCCAAGCATTTGTCCCAACCTCCTTCAAAACTGCCACTATTGTGCCAATACCAAAAAATGGTGCTGCAACAGCACTCAACGACATCTGTCCAGTCACTCTTACCCCCATCATTGCTAAGTGCTTTGAGGAGCTGGTTCTTTCTCATCTGAAAGCCTGCCTACAACCATCACTGGATCCCCATCAGTATGCTTATTGTCATAACGGGTCAACATGGGATGTCATTAGGTCAGCTCTCCACTCTCCCCCTCTCCTCCTCCACCATGATCCTAAACACCGGCGTACCACAAGGCTGCGTGCTGAGTCCTCTCCTCTACTCCCTCTTCACCTCCGACTGCATACCTGTGCACAGCTCCAACTCCATAATCAAGTTCACAGATGACACTCCATTGGTTGGCCTGATCAGAGATGAGGACAAGACAGCCTACAGGGAAGAGGTTCAGCATCTGGTAAAATGGTCTGCTAATAACAACCTCAACCTTAGCACCCAGAAAACCAAAGAACTGATTGTGGACTACTGGAAGTCCTTGAGGTTCCACAAACACACCCCTATCCTTGTTACAAGACTGAGGTAGAGCTGGTCTCTAGCTTTAGGTTTCTGGGTGTCAACATCTCCAATGACCTTTTCTGGAACCTTAACACTTCCTCTCTTCTCAAAAAGGCGCAACATTGCCTGTACTTTTGGGGGAGATTGAAGAAAGCTCACCTTGCTCCTCAGATCATGGTGAACCTCTATCGCTGTACCATTGAGAGCATCCTTACAAACTGCATCACAGTATGGTACAACGACTGCACAGTGTGTTACCAGAAGGCACTACAACGGGTAGTGAAAACTGCCCAACACATCACTGGAACATAGCTGCTGCTTACCACTACCTGCATACTGTTTATCTCAACTAACTGCACCATAATTTCCATTTGCATTACTGGTGTGCATCATATTGTTTACCTTTACCTATACACTGTTACTATTTGCATTACTGGTTGGATGCTTAGTGCATTTCGTTGTCTCTGTACTCTGACAATGACAATAAATTTTAACCTAACCTAATCTAACCTTAAATAAATTAATAAATAAATAATGTCTCTTTTAAGTTAACTGAATGATTGCCATTTTAGCTTCGCCAACACACAGGTGTGTACACACTATTCATAGTGTACATGAGCAGACTGAAAGGGTGATCAAATGTATGTTAAAGAGGTCTTTTTTTAACCATTACAATGTGGATAAGGTCAGGATTAAAAATGTACTGTAGTTACCACTAGAGGGCATCAAAGACATTTTTGGTTTTGCTTTTCAACCGCTGGACGCCACCATAACCACTGTGTCCCTGTCCCCACCCCCCACCCCCCTTAGCATGTAGGGAAAACACACAAAAAGTGCTCACTATCTACAATGTGGCTAGCTAAAACAATATTTTTATAATCTCTAAGGTGAAATTTGTCTAACTCCTCTCCTGTCACTTGTCCTATTTTGTCTGAGGGTGTTAGAGAGAAACAGCAAGTGTTTGAATTTTTTCCATAAAGAGGAAGGAAGAGCAGGTACAGTGTCTGTCTGTACTAAAAGAGAAGTTAAAAATCTCACACACTCATCTCTGTCTCTTTTCTCTAGTACTGTGATTTGACAGAAATAAACACAGAATGTGTAAAAGTTTTAACACACACCTCTGCTCCGTCTGTCAGTCAGTCAGTCATTAGAGAGACAGGATGGAGCTCAGTCCACTCCCTGTGATGCTCTGTGAGTAAATGTTCTCTTTGTGTCTTCATTAGAGTGAGTGATCTGCAGTCTGAATGTCCTGAGTGATGAGCTTGTCTTTAGTACATAATATTACAGTGCCTGTTGCTTTTATGTCCCAGTGCTAAGATTATCACTCTTCAGTAATAGCATCTGCTGCATATGTAGTTATTTGCAATAAACAGAAATAAAGTAAAATACACAGTGGATAGAAAATGAATACACAAAATTTGAACATTTAGTTGTGTCAGGTTCTGAAAACTTCATAGATTTAAATGGTACTTGTTTTCCCTGATCCAAACAACACAGCATACCATATGAATGCAGTGAATTCATTTTCATTTGGAAAAAAGAGAGCATTTACTTGACAGAACTGAAATCTCCTCATTTCTTAAGTATACCCCTGAGAGTCAATACTTGGAGGATGCACCTTTGGCAACGAGTACAGCTACCAGTTTTGGGTTGCTCTGCACAAGGTTGGCATACTTGGATTTAAAGATCTTCCCCTACTGCTCTTTGCAAACTGTTCAAGGCAGGAGATGTTTTTTTTTTTTTTTGGTTTTCACTGATGGACAGCAACCTTCATTCCTTAGATTTTCTACTGGATTTATGTCAGAGTTTGACCAGGTCACTCCAGAACATCCACCTTGTTTCTAACAAGCCACTATATAAAAAAAAAGTCCTCTCAATGCTGTGTGGCTTTTGCCTCATTCACGTTCAAGTTCAGGTTCAAGTTAAATTTCGCCACATGCTGGTGCATGTAGTGTAAGCAACTCTTTGTCTCTGTCTCAGCCACAGTGTTGACTGCAAAGACAAACAAAGCACATATAAGTAGACTGGCTATAAGCACACACAGGTGAGAATCATCACACAATACCTGCTTGTTCAGTCCTCCTCCTCCTCTCTGTCCACAGACGTAATGTTTGATTGTAAGATTATAATGTTTAATCTATGTTAATCCCAGTTTATAGGCTGGAAATGTGAAAATAGGTAAAGGGAGTGTATTCACTTTCTGTCCACTGTAGACATAATGAGAAGAATAGTGACATTTATGTAAATTACTGTAGTTTATTATTATTATTATTATTATTATTATTATTATTTTATTTATTATTGAGACATCTCAAAAGGGATTTCTTACAGATGGTTTTGTTAGATTTCTTGATTAAGATTTAATCTTTTGAGTTTGGTGTGTCTAAAATGTGCTAGACTGCTAACATAATGAGTCAGTTCCATGTTTATGTCATGTTCTCTTATTCTGTTCCCTTTTCAGTGCTGATTTCATGCATACCAGTAGCACATCCTCAAGGTGATTTATATACCTATTTATTCTTTATGTTGAGTACATGTCTGATTTGTATTTGGACTGAGAAGGTTGTGCAGAATTTGTCAATTTGTTAATACATTATTAACAGTTTTTATAGCTCTAAATAAAGGAAGTAATTTTAACTCAGCTATTTTTTTTCCTTTGCTCTCAAACCATCTCATGTTTATACTCAGTTTGTGCTCTTGGTAAATTCACCCACTGCATGGCTCTTGATTTACTGCTCTTTTTTACGAGAAATACTTTCACTTAAGATGAATAGTCTTATAAAATAAGAAAAGAATGACTAACAAAATTCAGATATGAAAAAATAGTTTTACTACAGTTTCACTGTGGTCATTTAATTAGACATTTGTTTAGTCAGTATTTCAAATTGTATGTTTACTATAGGGATACATCAATAACGATAGGGATATCAGTTTCTGGTCTGATACTATACGTGGATTTGTGCAGGATGCATGATATAGCAATCTAACATAAGCAAATACAGTGGTTTAATGCTTCGATCCAATCATGAATTTCTTTACATTGACAATATACTGCATACAAACTATATAAGAAAACATACAATTATAACATCTTGAATCATGTTTGTTTTAGACACAAAGCATATGTTAAAACACAGTGAATCTACTGCTTATGTTGTAAAGTGAAAAGCAGCTCTGACACCTTCATCATTTCATACCAACAGCAAAACCCAAACCGACTGTGAGAGTGAATCCTCAGAGCTCCGTCTACACTGGAGACACCATCACTCTGAGCTGTGAGCTGCAGCAGTCGACTGGATGGGAGTTTCTCTGGTACAAATATAATCAGCAGTTACAGCTTCTGAACACTGTAGCTAGAGACTCCAACACACTCAGTGTGACAGTCAATAAGGCAGAAGAAACAGTGTACAAGTGTATAGCACATAGGCAAAACACATTGGGAAACTCCTACACAATGCTCAGTGATCCAGTCAAGATTACAGCGAGAGGTATGTCATGATTTTTCACATTTTTTACCACAGGTTAGACAAGTGTGAATAAAAATTTGGCATAATTTTTTGCAATTCCCAATTATTCTATAGTTTATACTATATTATTTTTTATCTTGAAAATCTAAATTTAAAAAGTATTGTTATCTGCGACTGGTGAGATCCAAGGCTAAAGATTAAAAACATATTGTTATTTAACAAAGAAAAATGTGTAATTGTTGTTATGTAGAAGTTTTCTGTAAGGATACTTTTATTTAAAATTTATGGAAAGAGTCTCCAGTGTCAGCGGAGACAGAGGTAACTTTAATTTAACTTTAGCTATATATTTTTCAACACGGGAAAATCTTCAGGACAAAAGAGTTTATGCTTTGTGCTTTTTTAGTAACATGACAAGTTTTTGGCTTATTAACTAAAAGACAGAGTAAGTGGGAAAGACTGTTTATAGCTGCTATAACTTACATGATAGTGATAGGAACTAACCTCTTTTTGCAGACTATAAAATGTTATATTAAATGTAAATATGAATGGATGAAAAGTGTGAGGTGTCATTTATTAATTAATTTATTGTAATTGTTGGCAACTGGCTGTGGGACAAAAGGAATAAAACTTTTACACTAAAACACAGGACATGCTGTTAGGAAAATAATCTTAGGGGAGGTAACAGTAATTCCACTTCATCACACCACCCTGCCACTCAGTATTTTTCTATAAAAGTCAATAACTCTACAGATTAAATCATTTTGTATTTCCTGTGTAACAGAGAGACCACGGGCAGTACTGAGTGTATCTCCACAGAGCTGGCTGACTGATGGAGACTCAGTGACTCTAAGCTGTGAGGTTACAGACTCCTCTACAGACTGGACATTCAGCTGGTATACAACTGTTCCCTACAGAAATGGCTTAACTCAAATAAAAAATAATCGTGGCTATATCATGTATGTGGAGCTCCTCTCAGACAGCAGCAGAGGATCTGGAGGCTCCTACACTCTCAATCCTGCTGCTCTTCATCACACAGGAGTTTATATGTGCAGAGGAGAGAGAGGAGAACCAGCCGTTCACACACAGTACAGCAATCCACAGCCACTATGGATCACTGGTGAGGAAAAATAACAACACTACTGGGTTGGGTGTAAGCCGTGGATGTGCAAGTGGAAGACCAGATTAATTTTACTACTAATATTTTACTAATTCAGTTTAGTATTCAGTTATATGCACATAGTGAGGACTTACACATTATGCAAATGCATTACACACAATTCTGACATAGAAGTAGTATTAAGTCCAGTGCCACTGTCAGTTTGATGTAATCATGGTGTCATGCTGACGTTTTTATTTTGTCTGTAAATACACTCAAAGACAGTGGAATGCCATTTAAGCCTAATATTAAATACATAGTTATGACACAATTAATAATATAATCCCTTTAAAGTACAAAAAAATTTTTTTTTTTTTTTTTTTTTTTTTTTTTTTTTTTACACAGAGGAGACACATCTTAAACAGAGACACTGCTTAATTCACTGACTGATTTTTTTTTATAAAAAAATAAAATTATGAATTGACTTAAAGTGAGCTGTAAGCAGATGTGTGCTCAGATTTCATGACCTTAATTTAGTATCTTGAATCGGCATCCGATTACAGCAGTACCCATAACACCACATGGCCTACAAACAGGGCCGCCAAGGACTCCAATTCCCATCACACACATTCAAACTCACCTGATTACTGATTACAAGCACCTGGGCTCAATTACACAGCCACAGTTTATAAGGACTCACAGTCATTCATTTACATTTACTTTTATGGCATTTGGCAGATGATCTTATCCAGAGCGACTTACAAAAGTGCTTTGAAGTCTCTATCAATAAGTATATTCTGATACTGGCTTGCTAGGTCACAAACTAGGAATACTATCAGTTCAAAAACTCTGTTGGGGAGGTAATATAGTAACACATGCTCAGACTATATAATTTTTTTAAGTGCTAATTTAAGTACTTTAGGAAGACGGAAGTCTTTAGTCATCATTCAGGTCATCACAAAGTATATGCTCTGTGTTTTTGTACCAGTTGTTGCCAAGCCTTATCTTTAGTCATAGTCCCTTCTGGTTTTGATCTTGTTTCTGTTACAGTTTTCAGTCTCTCTTTGCCTAGCCCAGTTTATGCTGTTCGTCACTTGACCTTTGCCTTTTCACTCACCTTGTTTTTGTCTCACATTTTGGATTTGCCTGCAAGTTTGCTTAATAAAGCTTTTGTTTACCTGCATCTGCATCTGTATCTGCCACCTGACATGCCCGAGTAACTGCCGGAGTGTAATATAAATAAATATTTTTTTGCTGGGTCAAGTGCTATTTTATAAACTGCTGAATTAAGAGTGTGGAAGCCATTATGTTGAATTAAAGAGTGACAGAGCTGGCAGAGCCTGCAATATACACACACTCACAGTGTAAGCTTGAATGTGAACTTGAACAAGGCAAACACCATGAGCTGGTGTTGACCCTATGGGTTGCTTATTTTTGTTTTGTGGTGAATTCATGCTGAACGCTCTGGCCAAAATAAAAGTGAGTCCAAAGCTCTGTGGAAAATCTGTGTGTCTCCAGAATCTTCTACACACACACACACCTGATTCTACATCCATCTAGGAGTATTCATTCAGCAATATATTGGCAATACACTAAACTATTAGATTTATTTTAATGACTGCCATCTTCTCACAATCATAATTAAATCATCATAAAAGTATTTTATATTTTTCATTTTTTAATTATTGTTTTTATTTTACATCATATTACATTTGACAGCAAGAAAAAAAATGACATTTCATTCTTCAGTCCACATTTTCTATTTTTATGGTTTTTTTCTGGGCTTAAAGGCAAGTAATCAGGATTTGAAGGTAGCAGACAAGGCACTATTGAAACGCCATGTGTTGCATGCTTCTTATCAAGAAAACTCACTTAGAAAATTGACTTAAATCAGCTATGTAACCATACTCGGAATACATGTAAATTTCCCCTTATAAATACTGACCTAACCTTTGGACTTAAGTTGCTGACTCTGAATATGGGTCATGGAGATTTATAACTGATTGAAGACTGTTTAAGGCAGTTGAATAGCCCTGAGTACTGTAGAGGATTTTTCTCATTCAAATAGCACTGTTTAATTAAATGAGGTATAAATGTGTTCAGTGCTGTTATGCCATGAAGTAGTTATGCCAAGTTATGAAAACACAATTTAAAAAAACATAAATACATAAATGAATTACATTTTTCTGTTTTTAAGGTGAAGCTCCTCCATTCTCTCTGATCATCAATCCCAGCAGAACTCAACACTTTACTGATGACTCTCTCTCACTGAGCTGTGAGGACCAGAGTAACTCTACTGGATGGACAGTGAGACGATATGCACACAATCAGAGAGTGTCAGATTGTTCACAGTGGGGATCAGTTACAGGATCTACATGTAAAATCAGTTCCATCCATACATTTCACTCTGGAGTTTACTGGTGCCACTCAGAATCTGAAGGTAGCAGTAATCCTGTCAACATCACAGTGTATGGTGAGTCTCTGAGTCTCCCTTTGGGAGAACCATTCAACAAACACAAAACCTGTTTATCTCAGTACATTACCTGTAATTTCTCTAATTCTGTAACTCCTCGTGCTGGGGTGTTGTAGCATTTATAATAACTGTAAGTAGTCAAGTTGGAAAATTTTTGAGTGCAGGTATGATTAAATGTGTATCAGACAGATACCAGTATCAGTATCGATGCATCTCAAATTCTAAAAACAGCAGCAGGATTGCACAGTCAAATGTTTTCTCAGTGGATAGTTCCACAGGTTTGGTCCTGCTGAATCCACAGGTTTAGTGTGTACTAATCTATACACAGGTAAATTAGAAAACTTCCATTTATATTATCTAAACAGCTCATAGTGTGTGGATTTCCTTGGAATCATATTATGTTGTACATGTGATTTTCCCTGTACTAGATGGTGATGTGATCCTGGAGAGTCCTGTCCATCCCATGACTGAGGGACATCCTCTGACTCTACGCTGTTTATATCGCTTCACAAAGCCCTCAAACCTCCGAGCTGATTTCTATAAAGATGGAGCAGTTCTCCAGACACAGACTACAGGAGAGATGATCATCCAAACTGTCTCAAAGTCGGATGAAGGTTTCTATCACTGTAAACACCCAGAGAGAGGAGAGTCACTGAAAAGCTGGCTCTCAGTCAGATGTAGGAAATCCATTTCTTTTGATTCGATTCTCTCTTTAACAGTACAATTCTTTGCAGTGTTTAAATGCAAATTCTGCTCTCTTTCTTTCTCCTAGGTTCTAGATCCAGTGGAAGAACAGTAGGAATGGCTGTGGGACTGAGTTTGGCCTTTTTGTTTTTGTTCATCTCTTTAATGATCTCATTTATCCTGCTGTGGTGCAGCAAAAGAAGGAAAGGTTTGACAACTGCTTAGCTAAATTATGTGCAAAATAATCAGGACTTATAAAGAGTAGACTTTAGAATATATTGTCACATCACAGATTACATAGTTCCGTCCACGTGATCAAAACAATCTTGGAGTGTTGCGTCTGAATGGTCTGACCAGCACACTCCTCATGACTGGGAAGTACAGAAGGTCTTGCGTGTTTGTATATTCTGGTGGTTGCACCAAGCTTTGCTGTTCATAACACACACTCTCCCTCCTTTGTACTTGCCAGTTCTTTAATTCAGTCCACACGGTCTATGAAAAATCCTCTGAAACACAGTATATACAGTGTAGATTGTATAAAATGTAGTTGCACATATTAAATATGGAAATACTAATTGTAACATTTTAAATGCACACAGTCGGGTCCATAAGTATTTGGACAGTGAAATAATTTTCGGAATTTTGCTTTTGTTCTTAATTTAAGGGGTTTAACAAAAAATATTGCATTAACCGTTTGACCGTAAGCAGTTTTATGGCCAGGTGTGGCATGTTTCCTCATTATTTTATGACAGGTTAAGGAGATAAAAGGTCTGCAGCTGATTCTGAGGTGAATTTGCATTTGGTAGCTGTTCATGGGAACTCTCAATATGCGGTCCAAAGAGGTGTCAGTGAAAGTGAAGGAGGCCATCATTAGGCTGAAAAAAACAAACCAGACCTATCAGAGAGATAGCAGAAACTTTTGGAGTGACCTAATCAACAATTTGGTACATTCTTAAAAATAAGGAATGCACTGGCAAACTCAGTGACTCCAAAAGGCCTGGAAGACCACGCAAGACAACTAAATTGGATGATCACAGAATTCTTTCCTGTCATACTCATATTCAAACTCCTCAAATAATGAAGACTTCTTTTTGAAATCTTTTTTATTTAATATTAAATATGACTTAGTATTAAATATGCTCTAACTACACACTGTTATTAGTATTATGTACATATTTATTATTTGTAACTTTTACTAACTCTTTAGTTGTTTTTCTGCCATTACCCTGTTTTTTGTGCTGTAATGAGAGCTCAGTAAGTGTTTCCTTCACTATTTGCACCCTGTTCAGATGTAGAATCTGTCTCCCTCTACAGAAAAGCAGCAGAAAACCAATCAGACATCAGAGCAGAATCAGAGCCGGTCAGGAGCTGAAGACTCTCAGTCACGACACACACCACTTCAGGCTGGTCAGACACTGTCTATTGACTGTTTATTTCTACATCTGTTCATAAAAAATCAAATATTTCTTTGTCATTTATTGTAAAATTATAATCCTTCTAATAAGCAACAAATAGTTTTAATAAATTTAATTATTTTATTACCTTTGTACAGAATAAAACATTGTGTCATGCTGTTACAGGAAAATAGGGACAGGTAATGTAATTAAGCTGAATTAATGTTACCACCTTGATTCATTATTTTTTTCCCTATAACAGCATTTCCCTAAGTGTTGTATTCCTCTTATACCACAACAATTCATCACTGACCATTTTTAATTTATCAAAGAATGACACGTCATACTTTTATTCATTTATAGTTATATTTAATCTTGTAAAATGTCCTCAAGACAAGTTAATGTTCTAACTAACATGATAACAGCTAGAAACAGTTGTTCCATCACCAACCATTCATTTTTCAAAGATGCAACATGCTGAATAATAAAGACAACTGAGAAGTCGAGGGTTCAGGGCCTTACTCAAGAGTCAAGGTTCAGCAGCAGCTTGGCAAAGCTGGGATTTAAAATGAGATTTTGATCAGAAGTCCAACATCTTAACCACTGAGCTACCACTGCCCACAAGCCTTATGTTTATGTTTATGAGGTATGACTTGTGTATTACACGTCTAAAGATCATTGGGATGGTTTTGTTCTCTGCTACTACAGGTGCTGATGCTGAACCCAGCGTTACTTTTGTGACTTACATTGACGTTGAACTAAAACCGATGAATAAAAAAAAGAGAATAAAAGGTAGAGCAAAATGAAGAAACTTAATTTTGTGCAATGGATCACCTGACATCTAATCTTGCTTTATGTAATGAATAAAACACTCTGTGTCTTGCTGTCATAGGAAAATAATCAACAACAGGGTGATATGATATGGTGGACTTCCTGTTACCACCCTGAAGTTGATTATTTTTCTATAACAGCATGTTCTGAAGTCTTTTATTCCTCTTATACCACAGCATTTTGCCAACAACTACATATTTTAAACCCTGTTCTCACTTGTGTTATAGCAGCTATAACCAGTCGTTCCCTCACAAGTTCTTACAGAAAAGACATCAAGACTCACGTTTTTCTTTTTTAAATAGCAACATATCTCTTAATCCGTTTATTTACATAATTTGCATTAGATTAAGTGGAATATTCATTGTAAAAGTTCCTGTGAATGAGCTGTTACTATAGAAGTGATAACATATTAGAATAATAGCATTAATATAAACCTGATTTGCAGCTGTCACTGTCAGACTGTCAGAGCTGCTGTTATAGAAAATTAATCAATACCTTCTGTCCAATCATAACCCAGAACTGAACAGTGGTATAATAGATTTTAATTGTGTGTAATGTAATATCCAGATTATGTTCTATTTTATAAATTAGAATGTTTGTAAGTTTTCAGGAGATTAATTCAGGATATCTTGATTCCCACTAGAAAAGACCGGTGTGGGCAACGATATTGTCTACTCAGTGATGAAGCAGAACATGAAGTAAGACTCATGACATTTACAGTATAAATCTTAAAATACAAACCAAACACCATGAAATAAGAAATATTTTTAAAGGTGCATTGAGTGGAATTTGACAACTAGCACTTTTCCATGTACATAAAACCCCACCTCATAGAAAATGTTTGGCCAGAAGAGTCCATCCATGTTAGTTTGGTAGCTGTCTAGATAACTTTCCATTTTCTCATTCTACTTGGCCCAGCTATGAACATGCAAAATACTAACACACCAATTAATAACTGATTTGTTGCCCCGGTCACTGATTCAAAAAGTTAGTAACATCAAAATCAAGCAAAATCAAGAGAAATGTATTTATAAATGTATTTATGTGATCTATTTTTCTGTCTGCAGTGAACCATATATGCTGATGGAGCCATAGTTATCAGATGGATAGCTAGAAAACTGCATTTTCTGTTTTGTTTTTTTTTTTTTTTTTCAAAATGCGCAGCTGTTAGACTGCTATTTTCTAAACTCGGCTGATGATATACTGGTACATGGCGCCAAAAATCTGGAAATAACATGGAAAATTTGCCAACATCATCCACTGACTGATGAACCTGCAGGGGCCAAAACATCAGTGTTTCCCAGGAGATGTACTGTTTGTGAAAATCATGGAAGTGTTTCTCTTCTATCAGTCCCAATCTCTGGAACAGTGTTCAGACATCATCAGGAACGCAATCCCTATATGAGTTTTTAAATCCAGATTTATTAAAAGTTACCTATTCAGCTTGGTTATCTTGATAAATATACTTCGTGAGTTGTAGTAAGTATTAGTTGCAGTAAATTTTTACAGTGTTTTTCACAGTTACTAAAAATCACTCTTTTGTTTACAAATTTTCAACTTGTCATGCAGTGAGAACAGCAGCTTTTTTGGATGTAAACAATTGTAGGTCAGGGATCTCATTCAAACGTCAAGATTTAAGGTCTCAGGGAGTTTTTCCTTGATACTGTCACATCTGGCTTGCTTACTAAGGAACTTAAACTATACTTGGATTTCTTTAAAGCTGCTTTGTAACAATGTCTGTTAAGTGCACTATACAAATAAAATTGAACTGAAGGTACTCTTGTGGGTTATAAATATAAAATCCTTTTTAAAACTGAGTAATGGGTGGTATGGCCTTCGATTTATATCATGGCATAGATTAAAATGATCACAGTATCAGTATGTCTCACTATATATTGCAGCAAAATGCTTATTTAATTATGCATATAGTTACTAGGCACAGGGCAATAACTAAGAATTATGAGCCCTCTTAAAGAAAGGCCCCTATACACACTCACTGACTACTGTGCATTTGCTCATTCATTCAATTATCTGATCAGCCAATGACATATGTACAATGGTTGTATTTTTCAACTGGTAACTCATATCGCACTGGCACGAACTTAAATGTCTCCGTTAGGTGGAAAGTGACCGCGCACAAGCTCTCCAGTCCATGAGCACACAGAAAAATAAATTCATATACACTAGCTTTATTTCAGTTTGTGTACATAAAAGAAACATTTTCATCAGTGTCACATTTCATAAATCAGTTTCACATCAACTTCAGGTCTCATAAGTAACTTGTACATCACCTTTAATGCAAAGTCAATCCATGAAAGTCAGAATCAAATCTGATTGTGTACAAAAGTTTTAGAAAGGATGCCCTTGATTTCTGTGAGACAGTCAAGACTCCTGTGGACCTCCATTTCACATCACAGGATCAGTCACACCTGAAGGTTCCCCAAGAAACATTCACAAACAGGGCATATTTCGTTCAGTGCGATAAAAGCTGTTCTGGTAAAATCTTTGAATTAAAAAACACACAGTTAAAATATAAAAACACAACATGAACATGAGAATATAAAGACAGAGAGATCAGAAAAATCAGAAAAAAATGCTGAACTGAAGACACAAATCACTGGATAGAGGTCATTAGGCAACTATGACTAGCCCCTCCCATCTTAACTGCTGGTGTATATAGGACATGTAGATGTACTGACATCACTTCCTAAGAAAAATTAAAATGTCAGATATGAAGAGAAGAGTGAAGAGATTAGGCTCATGTGGAGTTTTAGCCAAACAGCCATCTTGTACTAAACTTCCTCAACATTTCCAGAACATCCACAAGGGGTCCTCAGTGTCCAAAGAGCCTTCCATACGCAGACAGAGAAAATCCGAATACAATTACTCTATTTCATAATATCTGATCTTTAAATCACTATATAGCCCAGACAAATGAAATCCATCAGGATGTCAAGATCCAGGAAAGATTCCAGAAATGAAACGAGAAAGGCGACATCTTGTTAGCTGATGATCTAGCTGGATTTACACACACAGGGCTCGGGGGACCCTGAGAGAGAGAGAGAGAGAGGGAGAGAGAGGGAGAGAAAGAGATGCTTTGTAATTCATCTTTCCAATGCTGAAATCACAAATTTCACAAGCCCTAACCTTTCAAACTTATTGCATGCACAGTCTTTTTTTGCACTTCCTGTGGGCATAGGAAGTCATGTGACCTCACCTGTCCTCATTGAATCCATCCACTTCCTCCTCATCGTCATCCAGCTCCATGTCCAGCTCGTTGTCAAGGCAACTGCGACCGTAGCTACTGAGGACGCTAAACAAGGAACAAATATTTAAAAACAGATTCAAAATCAAACATTGATATTTACTGACCAGTGTTTCGTAAGTATTTGCTGGTGTGTGTGTGTGTGTGTGTGTGTGTGTGTATCCGTATCCTGACCTGACAGAGCGGCAGGTGAAGAAAACGATGCGTTTGAGTTTCTTGTTGTAGAAGAAGTAGTTGAAGGACCAGAGGTTGCCCTCCTCACCGAAAGGGTCTGAATCTAGATCTGGGTTATAGCTAAAAACACACAATACACAATTATTCAATGTTTGCCCCAAAGTACACACGTGCAAATGCGCGCGCACACATGAGTGGTTTCCATCCACATCTTTAATACCAGTTTTTCACAACAAACTCTTTTTCTACTTTAATCTCTTTTAAATGCAAATATCTTGAAACGCGATTCAAACTTTTTGCTTGATACTGAAGAAGGGTACTAATAATTGTATGTCATTTGTGGCTAGCTTTTTCCTGTGTTCTTTTTACTGTGAAAATAAACAAGTATTACATATAGCTAGTTAATTTCTAATAGTCACTTATTTTGAGTTGCATAATTTCTGTGGATGAATCTCAAATTGTGTTCTACTGGCAATAAAGTGCATTATGTAGGGTCTACAACTCTATACCCTACGCAGTAAGCATATACTGTATAGTCAATTGCTGAAACAATACATAGGTAAATAATAAAATGCTAATCTGAACCATTCAATTTTGAGAAAAATGTTCCTTCTTGATGTTCTTTGGTTATCTTTTTCTGTGATTGAGGTGATATCAGCACACAGTGTAGCTACTGGTGTTATTCAGTCTGTTACGCTATAACATTATACACAAATACTAAACTGTTTAGGTCATCAAATTTCACACAAAGAAAACACACACACACACACACACACACACACACACACACACACACACACACCTGTAAATGTCACAGCTCTGCAGGTTGATCTCCTGGTCGATGGCGTTCCACAGCTCCGGACCAAGAGAGTTAAACTCCTCCCCTACAGACGAGTACAGGCTGCTGTTCACAGCATTGGCCACCTGGGGAAAAAAAAACAAAAAAAAAAACACACACACACACACACACACACACACACACACACACACACACACACACACACACACACACACACACACACACAGCATAAAAACACAAAAATTAAAGCAGACTGACAGCATTCCGACAGCAGGGACTGTTGAATCCCATTAACCCACTAAACCCAACCTGTTTTAACAAAGTCTACCCAAAACACACCCAACATCATCAATATCAAAATAATTAAAAATACAAAAATAACTTAGCTCGAGTGCATTAATATAAACCTGTGATTTGTATCTGCACTTCTGTCATAGCTGCTGTTATAGAAATTTAATTGACACCTTCTGACCAATCACAATCCAGAATTTAATAGCACTGTGGTCCAACACATCTAATCTCTATGTGTGCTCCTCCAGGTTACCATAAAATACTATATTCCCCTACCCTATTTCCACTTTTTCTCAAGAAACAAGTGTTTCACAATTTTGTATTTCAGGAGTGTAATGTCAGAATTTCCCTGAATGAGGACATTTAATGTCTCAGTGCTAGAACAATCGCTGTTTCATGAGTCATTAACGGGCGGATCACGGTCCAGATGCAGACCCGGCCAAGTATTTCAGTGGCTCAGACCACGGACTGGAAAAACACTGTAGCAGAAATCAGTTTTCTAAACATTTCACAACTTCTATAACAGATCCTGTGTTGCAGTTTATCCAATCTCCTCCATTTATGTTAATTACGCAAAGGTATATCTTTGAGAAAGGGAAGAGTTTTCAGACTTTCGTATATTCCACAAAATTAAATGTAACTATAAATAAAAAATAAAGTATTACATGTTATTTTCTAATAAATAAAAAATAAATTGTTGACAAAATTCTGTGTTTTATTCCATAAGTAATTAATTTTATGTATACAAGTGCCAACCTGTAGCACCAAACTTAAAACCCAGTTCCGGGGAAAACTGCACAACCTGGCAACACTGCCTGTGGGTTTACTGTACTACACTTCACTTGTCACTTGTCATTCTATGACTGGCAGTTTTGTCCAGAGATAATGAGATAATGATGAAGAACTATTTGTCTCGACTCACCCAGTTGAAGCTCGGCTCGCGGCTGAACTCGTGAGCTCGGGCGGCGCTGAAGTCGTAATCGGGACGGAACGATTCGTTCAGCGTGGTGATGAGGTAGAACAGAGTCTTCCTGCAGCACTTATCACTCAGAGGGTTCTCTACTTCATCTCCACTCTTTCCCAACCTGAGCCAGAGAGAGAGAGAGAGAGAGAGAGAGAGAGAGAGAGAGAGAGAGAGAGAGAGAGAGAGAGAAAAAGAGACAGAGACAGAGGGTGAGATTTCCAGGAAGCAGACAAAAGATACAACAGGCGTTTTTGTAAAAAGGAACTGTGTCATCATAGAGATGCAGCTTTCTCATATTGAGATGCAGAGTATTGAGAAAAGGTGGTCAGGGGGATGATACAGAATGATACATGATGTATGTGTGTATGTGTGTGGTTAAGCCAGTGTAAGATCTTAGCATCATGTTCTTTGGTGATGACTCTTGCTGCATGTTTCAGTCATTTATCTTGTACAGTCAAAGCCCTACACATTAACTGCTCACACTGTGTGAAAATAATCACCACAACATACGCGGTCTCATGAAAGGTGTGAAACATGACCTCTATTCACAGTTCTGTCTGCTGGAAATTTCAAGTCGTCTGGAAAGCCCCGACCTGGGCCATACAGCCATCCGATTACATGCATGGTGCACATCACTCACCGGTGAGATACTGTTTACTGTGGCTCTCTACCATCCTTTTTTCCAGTTTCTGTCAGTTTTGGCAGGACGATAAGTTAAGAATAAAATCCTCAGTGTTGTGCTGTTATAGTAAAATACTCAGTGACAAGGTGGTGTGATGAATCAGAGTTACAGTTACCACCACAATGCTGATTATTTTCCTACAACCGAACTTCCCAAAGTGTTTTATTCCTCTTGTACAACAGCAATTTGCCAATGATTAAATTTTTTAATTCATTACATAAGCATGTAATTTTATGTAATGTCTAAATCAAAATTTCCTGTTCTCACTTACGTTATCGCAGTTATAAACAGTCGTTTCCTCACCAACCTCTTTTTCTCTCTCTTGAAGTTAATAAGACAAAAATATGCGGCTTGTCATGTTTGTGAGAGACCACAAGGTGTAAACTCTGTTTATTATTAGTCTTTCACTACATGGCACATCTGCAGCATAAGTCCCTGTGTATAGGCTGTTAATATAGAAACTATGACATATTAGAACAAGCGCATTAAGATAAACCTAAGGTTCATGTTACAGCAGGAACTCCTGTCCGATCCACGCTGTTATCAGAATAATGCACAATCTGACCATTACGACTAATCAAGTTCAAGAATTCAACCATGCTGTTGTATAAATGGTAATATATCCTGATGGTAAAAGCTGTGGGTTAAAATTAAAAATCGTTGAATTTTCTAGAACGATGTAGCAGCACTCTTGGGTTTGGTGTGTAAATAGTATGTAAACTATGTGAGTGTGTGTGTGTGTGTGTGATTAACTGTAGGCTCCTCACAGGTTAGGACTCGGGGCACTGCTGGTCTGCGGCGGTGAAAGAGCCTCCAGCACATGTGGCTCCCCCTCCTGGCAAAACTGCTTAAACATGTGTTTGTCGTCACCAGCCATCTTGCACGAGTAGCTCTCGATCCTAGAAAGGAAAGGAGGAAAAAAAATTCAATTTAAACATTTTTCATTCTCCGTGCTGATTTGATAAATCACTAATGTTTGTACGGCAAATTGCCCAAGCTGTAGCATCGTACAAGGACTTACATTATACTGCAACCAAAAATATATTCAACTATTATTTCCTTTAAATACTTCAACTTTAGCTATAGCATTAAACACCTGAAAAATATAGTCACTTATCAGTCATGTATCCGCTTGTATTTCTGATGGAGCTTGTACGATACATCATGCAAGAAAATTCTTTCTAATGCTTTTAAGCACAAATCATAGAAATTATGTTACGAATACAAATACATTGTTGTCAAAGTCCTGAGTTGCAGACTTGGTGTCTGTTTCACTGCATATTTAATTAAGTCAGAGCCTGTCGTGTTGCTTCACAGTTTCAATACAGTACGACAGAGTTAATGGAAGACTGCATGGTATCGGTGCTTTGAATATCTTCTGATGTCAGTAACCAGCCTAAAGGAATAATCTTGAGTGCATCAACCTAATCGCTATCACTGTAGTGAGTGTGTGAGCCTCAGTTATGATTGGTGAAGAAATGTTCTATGACAGCAGCTGTGACAGTAGTGCAGCTGCAAATCGCAGTGTTTATATTCAAACAATATTGTTTCTATAGTAACAGCTCATTCACAGGAACTCATAAAGCAGATGC